>NC_086450.1:417178185-417389970 GCF_028390025.1 Pseudophryne corroboree
TTGGATACATTTATTGATTGACAAACCCAGCATCCAATCACTGAATGAACACTTAACACCAATCAGACGGACAGGCGGGCTTAGGCTCCCTATTTAAACACATCCATTGCATAGAGGCATGCACCTATCTCCCAGAGGAAGGCCTCTAAGGGCTGAAACGCTTTGGAGGACACCGCATCACAAAGATTATCTGAGAAGAGAAGCTGACAACATCTCCTGCACAGGCCTGTGAAGTCGAGCGATCGGCAGCGCTGCAGCGTGCCGGAGACCATACACTTCTACCAAGTTGCCGGTACCCGGAAGTGCTGCAGTCACCGGTGGTCCCGGAAGATCCAGGCATCAGTGTGCAGGCTTGCACACAGAGTGACAGCATCCACCTGAGCCTGGGAGAGGGAGCAACGGAGACGTGTTGTTCAGCGGCGGCTTCAGACAGTTCAAAAGAAGAACGGTAAGTATATGCACCTGCGGGAACGGGACGCCGTACCCCCAGAACATATATCCTCCACCATTCATTGTTATTGACGCTACTGGACTTATTGTTATTAGCAACAAAAACGGATTCACATTTATCTTAATCCACTGTTCTTCATCAGAATTGACATAGATAATTGAACTCAATTGTGGTCAGCAATAACCACGGTTTTCCATCTAACCCATTCCCACAGCATTTTTGTTTATTTACCTGCGGTGAGAGACATCTCACGACAATTTGGAAATTTTTGCACGGACATAATTAAGATTCCCACACAGTTAGAAAGTTACTAACAACAGCTTATTAGTTAGGAGCATTGTGTCTCCTCAATAAAAACTAATTGGTTAATACATTTCCGTTTACTGCATTATTCTTTTTCACTATATTGTCAGGCTGTGTGCAAGTGTTCCCAATGCATCATATCAGAACACTCTGTTACTTACAACAAACACTATTTGTCATCTAGCAGTTTATTCAGGTTTACTACACCTTTATTGTAACATCCTTGACAACAGATAGTGTAAATAAAGGGTTTGAGCGCTATATATCCACATTATTTATTAGTTAACAAACAAGACGGACGTACTTGTTCTATATTAGCAGAACTCACCGATACATACAGATACCACGGTGCGAAATAAAAATCACAATTTTCTAAGTTACAGTCCTTTCAGACGGCCAAGTTTAAGGACAAATCCAGAGGTGCTTCTACGGCATCCAGCGGCGCAAGAGGTAAACCACGCAAACCAGCAACTGCAGGTGGACCGCAATGCCTGTCAGGCTGTCAGGTGGGAGCCCGACTACAATTATTCAGTCAGATTTGGTCAAGTTCGTGCCAGGATCCCTGGGTCATAGATCTTATTTCCCAGGGCTACAGACTGGAGTTCCAGGAGCTCCCACCTCACAGATTCTTCAAATCAGGCTTACCAGCTTCACAAGAGGCAAGTATAACTTTACAGCATGCCATCCAAAAACTGGTACAGACTCAGGTCATTGTTCCAGTTCCACATCATTAGCTAAACAAGGGGTACTATTCCAACTTGTTTGTAGTCCCGAAACCGGACGGTTCGGTAAGACCAATTTTGAACCTCTAGTCGTTGAACCCGTACTTACAAGTGTTCAAATTCAAGATGGAGTCTCTGAGAGCGGTGATCTCCGGTCTGGAGGCGGGGAAATTCCTAGTGTCTCTGGATATCAAGGATGCGTACCTTCACATTCCGATCTGGCTGCCTCATCAGGCTTACCTACGGTTTGCACTGCAGGACTGTCACTACCAGTTCCAGGCCCTGCCATTTGGTCTCTCCACGGCACCGAGGGTGTTCACCAAGGTGATGGCAGAGATGAGGTTTCTACTCCGCAAACAGGGAGTGAACATAATTCCATATCTGGACGATCTCCTGATAAAAGCACCGTCCAGGGAAAGGTTGCTGGACAGCATTGTTCTCTCAACTATACTTCTCCAGGATCATGGGTGGATTCTGAACCTTCCGAAATCTCACCTAGAGCCAACACGGAGGCTCCCATTCCTGGGAATGATACTGGATACAGAATCGCAGAAAGTGTTCCTTCCATTGGAAAGGCATTGGTAATCCAGTCGAGGGTTCGAGATGTCCTGTAGCCAACCTGGATATCGGTGCATCTATGCATTCACCTTCTGGGGAAAATGGCCTCTTACGAGGTGCTTCAATACGGAAGGTTTCACGCAAGACCCTTCCAGCTCGATCTGTTGGACAAATGGTCTGGATCGCAACTTCACATGCACCAGAGGATCCTTCTGTCGCCAAAAACCAGGATCTCCCTTCTGTGGTGGCTACAGATTTCTCACCTCGTCGAGGGTCGGAATTCAGGAATGCATCCTGTTAACCCACAGACGCAAGCCTCAGAGGTTGGGGAGTAGTCACCCAGGGGTTGCAGTTTCAAGGAAGATGGTCCAGTCAGGAAGTCATCCTTCCAATCAACATTCTGGAACTCAGGGCCATATACAACGCCCTTCTGCAGGCCTCATATCTTCTTCAAGATCGGGCCATTCAGGTCCAGTCGGACAATGTGACGGCAGTGACGTACATAAACCGACAGGGCAGAAAGAAAAGCAGAGCAGCAATGTCAGAGGTGTCAAGAATTCTCCTCTGGGCAGGAAAACACGCTATGGCATTGTCAGCGGTCTTCATTCCAGGAGTAGACAACTGGGAAGCAGACTTCCTCAGCAGACACAACCTGCACCCGGGGGAGTGGGGCCTTCACCCGGAGGTGTTCAGGTGCTTGACATGTCGATTGGGAGTTCCACAATTCGACATGATGGCCTCTCATCTCAACAAGAAGCTCAAGTTGTATTGTTCCAGGTCGAGAGACCCACAGACAGTGGCGGCAGACGCTCTGACGACTCCATGGGTCTATCAGATGGTGTACGTGTTTCCTCCACTTCCTCTGATCCCAAGAATTCTAAAAAGAATAAAAAAGAGAAAAAGGTTCAAGCAATACTCATTGCTCCGGACTGGCCAAGAAGGGTCTGGTACGTGGACCTTCTGGAGATGCTCCTCGAAGATCCATGGCCTCTGCCTCTTCGCGAGGATCTTCTGCAACAGGGCCCGTTCATCTATCAGGACTTACCGCGGCTACGTTTGACGGCATGGAAGTTGTACGGCTGATTCTAGTTATCCAGACTATGATCCAAGCCAGGAAGGGGGTAACGTCTAAACATTACCAGCGAAATACGTCTCTTGGTGTGAGAGCAGAAAATTTTCTGCAGTGGAATTCCATCTGGGATGTTTACTGTGCTCCATAAAAGTCCAGATTTCGGCCTTGTCCATTTTCTTTCAAAAACAATTGGCTTCTCTCCCTGAGGTCCAGACGTTCTTGAAATGTGTACTGCACATCCAACCTCCCTTTGTGCCTCCGACGGCACCTTGGGATCCTGATGTGGTGCTGCAGTTCCTCCAATCGGACTGGTCTGAACCGTTACAGGAGGTGGACGTAAAATATCTTACGTGGAAGACTGTCACGCTGTTGGCCTTGGCTTCAGCAAGACATGTGTCGGAGCTGGGAGCTTTGTCTCACAAGAGCCACTATTTAATTTTCCATGAGGACAGAGCTGAACTCAGAACTCGTCAGCAATTTCTTCCTAAGGTGGTGTCTGTGTTTCACATCAACCAACCTATTGTGGTTCCGGTTATCACAGACACCTCTACTACTTCAAAGTCTTTGGATATTGTGAGGGCTTTGAAGGTATATGTAAAGAGGACAGCTTGTCACAGGAAATCCGACTCACTGTTCGTTCTCTATGATCCCAATAAAATTGGGTGTCCTGCTTCAAAGCAGACAATTGCATCCTGGATCAGGCTTACTATCCAGCATGCTTATTTCACGGCAGGATTGCCGGTTACAAAATCTGTTCAGGACCACGCTATTAGGTCGGTGGGTTCTTCCTGGGCGGCTGCCCGGGATGTCTCAGCTTTACAGCTGTCGAGCGTTTGCTAAGTTCTACAAGTTCGATACTTTGGCCTCTGAGGACCTTCAGTTTGGTCAGTCAGTTCTGCAGGAACCTCAGCACTCTCCCACCAGGTTTGGGAGCTTTGGTACATCCCCATGGTACTAAATGGAACCCCAGTATCCTCTTGGACGTAAGAGAAAATAGGATTTTAATTACCTACCGGTAAATCCTTTTCTTGTAGTCCGTAGAGAATACTGGGTGCCCGTACGGTGCTTCGTTCTTTCTGCACTGTTACTTGGTTAAGTATTGTTGGTTCAGCTGTTGCTGTTCCTGTTTCAAGTTTGGTTAGCATGGCTTTCCTTTTGTTTGTATGTGCTGGTTCGGAATCTCACCACTATCCTTTATATCCTTTTCTCAAAGTATGTCCGTCTCCTCGGGCACAGTTTCCTAGACTGAGTCTGGTAGGAGGGACAGAGGGAGAAGCCAGCCAACACTATCAAACTCTTAAAGTGCCAATGGCTCCTAGTGGACCCGCCCATTTAGTATACCCCATGGTACTAAATGGAACTCCAGTATCCTCTACGGACTATTAAAAAAGGATTTACCGGTAGGTAATTAAAATCCTATTTTTAACCACATTTCTTGAAATACGTCCCCTCGCAGATATTAAATGAAAAAAAAAAGGTTGGAAAAGCATGAAAAAAAAAAAAACCTAAAAACATGTGTCAACCTTTTTGACTGTCGACATTTTGATCCCATCAACTATATGGTGTCGACCTAATGACTGTCTATCTTTTAACTGTCTATCTATACATTGGAACTCCTGGAGGGACAAGTCTTCTCTCATTCACTCTGGCGGCCAAATTACTTTCTGCTTCTCCTTCATAAGCTACAGCGACATGACACAGTACGTGCCGCAATAATACTTGTCCCACAATGCTCAGAGCTACACTAACCTTTCACTGCAGGTCTTACAAAAAAATAATAATAAAAAAAAGTTACCTCCACATTCATTACAGCCAGCTGAAGCTGCTCCCACATAGTAAAGGCCATGCCCTGATGAGATCTGATACAAGTCATAAAGCTGAGAATGACTTGCTCTGACATTACTTGCCTGCCCCTGTATGAGAATCAATCATTCCACACAATGCATTTCTGCAAAGCAAGTCTGCCAAGCTGTCAGTCACTGATGTTTTGTATTATCAGAGAACCGTCCCTCCTAACGTGGCATGACAACCTGCTGCAGAGGAGTAAAAAAGCACTGTGGACATATTTAAACACTAGGGTTATTTCATGCATATTATATAGCTCTGACAGCCATTGACATAGATTTGAGTAAAATAACGGCCCTTTAAATCATATTTGATATCAAATACGATTTAGGATTTTGTGCATTAATTATTCAATGCAAAGGACAAGTGTGTTCCAAACCTAAATACCTATGTAATGACACCAACGCTACCTTACATGATCTGTGTTTACTGGGGAAACAAGCTCTTTTTCCAGTAAGCCACTCTCACAATCGCCTGTGTCAGGAGAGGATTGACACACCATGAATAAGACTTATGTTGGGTACACACTACTCTGACTTGACGGCAGTCCCGCCGTCCGAATCAGGTGAGCACATACGCTTAACGATGGTCCACTCGATTTGTCGTCCTCACATCACAGCTGGGCGGGCCTTGGAATTTAACCGCCCAGCTGTGACGTCCCTGCAGCCAGTGTACCGGCTACACGTACACACAGCCAGGTACACCGATTTATCTGCAGATATTATCAGGCATTGGCTGTGCTGCAGGGCCGACGCGATAATAGGATTTTAATACCTACCGGTAAATCCTTTTCTCCTAGTCCGTAGAGGATGCTGGGGACTCCAAAAGGACCATGGGGTATAGACGGGATCCGCAGGAGACATGGGCACAATATAAGACTTTGAATGGGTGTGAACTGGCTCCTCTCTCTATGCCCCTCCTCCAGACTCCAGTTATAGGAACTGTGCCCAGGGAGACGGACATTTCGAGGAAAAGGATTTTTGTTAACCGAGGGTGAGATACATACCAGCTCACACCTCAACACACCGTACAATATGGCTTTTAAGCAATACCAGTTAACAGCATGAACTAAAAACAGCAACAAGCTGAACATAACCGATACACAACCTCCATGTAACAGAAGCAATAACTATCAATACCACTGGAAAAAACAGTCCGCACAGGGACGGGCGCCCAGCATCCTCTACGGACTAGGAGAAAAAGATTTACCGGTTGGTATTAAAATCCTATTTTCTCTTACGTCCTAGAGGATGCTGGGGACTCCAAAAGGTCCATGGGGTCTATACCAAAGCTCCAGACCGGGCGGGAGAGTGCGGACGCCTCTGCAGCACCGATTGAGCAAACATGAGGTCCTCATCAGCCAGGGTATCAAACTTGTAGAACTTAGCAAAAGTGTTTGAACCCGACCACGTAGCTGTTCGGCAAAGCTGTAATGCCGAGACTCCTCGGGCAGCCGCCCAATATGAGCCCACCTTCCTGGTAGAATGGGCTTTCACTGACTTCGGCAACAGCAATCCAGCCGTAGAATGAGCATGCCGAATCGTATTACAGATCCAGCGGGCAGTAGTCTGCTTGGAGGCAGGAGCCCCAATTTTGTTGGGAGCATATAGGACAAACAGAGCCTCTGATTTCTTAATTTGAGACGTTCTGGCGACATAAATTTTCAAAGCTCTGACTACATCGACTTTGAAACAGCCAAGGCATCCGTAGCCACAGGTACCACAATAGGTTAGTTTATGTGAAACGAAGAAACCACCTTCGGCAGAAACTGTTGAGTTCTCAATTCCGCTCTATCCACATGGAAAATCAAATAGGGGCTCTTGTGAGACAAAGCCGCCAATTCCGACACCCGCATGACCACCTTCCAAGTGAGGCCAAAAGCATGACCACCTTCCAAGTGAGAAATTTTAACTCAACCTTTCGCAAAGGTTCAAACCAGTGAGACATAAGAAATTGCAACACTACGTCAAGATCCCACGGTGCCACGGGTGGCACAAACGGAGGATGGATGTGCAGTACTCCCTTCACGAAAGTCTGAACCTCTGGAAGGGCGGCCAATTCTTTTTAAAAAGAAGATAGATAAAGCCGAAATCTGCACTTTAATGGAACCTAATTACAGGCCTGCATCCACACCTGCCTGCAAAAAATGGAGGAAACGACCCAGCTGAAACTCTTCCGTAGGAGCCTTCTTGGCTTCACACCAAGACACATACTTTCTCCAAATACGGTGATAATGCTTCGCCGTGACCTCCTTTCTAGCCTTAAGGAGAGTGGGGATGACTTCCCCGGGAATATCCTTTCGAGCTAGGATTTGGCGCTAAACCTCCACGTCGTCAAACGCAACCGCGGTAAGTCCTGGAAGACGCACGGCCCCTGCAGTAACAGATCCTCTCTGAGAGGAAGAGGCCAGGGATCTTCTATGAGCAATTCCTGAACATCCGGATACCAGGCCCTCCGTGGCCAATCTGGAACAATGAGTACCGCCTGAACCCTTGTTCTTCTTATGATCCTTATCACTTTTAGAATGAGTGGAAGTGGAGGGAACACATATACCGACTGAAACACCCACGGAGTCACCAGGGCGTCCACTGCACTGGCTTGAGGGTCCCTCGACCTGGAACAATATCTCTGAAGCTTCTTGTTGAGGCGAGACGCCATCATGTTTTTTTGAGGAATTCCCCAACGACTTGTCACTTCTGCAAAAACCTCTTGATGAAGACCCCACTCTCCTGGATGGAGATCATGTCTGCTGAGTAAATCTGCTTCCCAGTTGTCCACGCCCGGAAGGAAGACCGCTGACAGAGCGCTTACATGTTTTTCCGCCCAGCTGAGAACTTTTGTGGCCTCCGCCATCGCCGCTCTTCTCTTTGTTACGCCCTGGCGGTTTATGTACGCCACCGCTGTTATGTTGTCCGACTGAATCAGGACAGGTAGACCTCGAAGAAAGTGTTCCGCTTGCAGAAGGCCGTTGTAGATGGCTCTTGATTCCAGAACGTTTATGTGCAGACAAGCTTCCTGGCTTGACCAATTTCCCTGGAAATTTTTTCCCTGTGTGACTGCTCCTCAGCCTCGGACACTTGCATCCGTGGTCACCAGGACCCAATCTTGGATCCCGAACCTGTGTCCCTCAAGGAGGTGAGAACTTTGAAGCCACCACAGGAGAGATATTCTGGTCCTGGAAGATAGACTTATTTTCCGATGCATGTGCAGGTGAGACTCGGACCACTTGTCCAACAGGTCCCACTGAAATACCCGCGCATGAAACCTGCCAACGGAATGGCTTTGTAAGCTGCAACCATCTTCCCCAGCACCCGAGTGCATTGATGGATCGACACTCTTGCCGGTTTCAGAATCTCCTTGACCATGGTCTGGATTTCCAGAGCTTTTTCCGCTGGGAGAAACACTCTCTGCAGTTCCGTGTCCAGGATCATGCCCAAGAAAGACAGCCGAGTTGTCGGAATCAACTGTGACTTTGGCAAATTTAGAATCCAACCATGTTGTTGCAGAACTGTCAGGGAGAGTGCCACGTTTCTTAGCAACTGCTCCTCTGATCTCGCCTTTATCAGGAGATCGTCCAAGTACGGGATAATTGTGACACCCTGCTTGCGTAAGAGTACCATAATTTCCGCCATTACTTTGGTGAAGACCCTCTGGGCCGTGGAAACACCAAACGGCAAAGTCTGAAATTGGCAATGACAATCCTGAACCGCAAACCTCAGGAAAGCTTGATGTGGAGGATATATTGGGACATGTAAGTAGGCATCTTTTATGTCGACTGACGCCATAAAATCCCCCCCCTTCCAGACTGGAGATCACTGCTCGAAGAGATTCCATATTGAACTTGAAAGTTTTCAAATACAGATTGAGGGATTTTAGGTTCAGGATCGGTCTGACCTAGCCATCCGGCTTTGGTACGACAAATAGGCTCGAATAAAACCCTTCTCCCCGTTGAGACGGGGGTACCGTGACAATGACACGCTGTTGACACAGCTTTTGTATCGCAGCACGCACTACTTCCCTTTCTGGGATAGAAACTGGCAAGGCTGACTTGAAAAATCGGTGGGGGGGCACTTCTTGAAACTCCAGCTTGTACCCTTGGGACACTATGTCTAACACCCAAGGATCCAGGCCCGAGTGAAACCAGACCTGACTGAAGAGACGGAGACGCGCCCCCACCGATACGGACTCCCGTAGAGGAGCCCCAGCGTCATGCGGTGGACTTGGCAGAAGCCGGGGAGGACTTCTGCTCCTGGGAGCCTGGCACAGCAGGCGACCTTTTTCCTCTTCCTCTACCTTTAGAGGCAAGGAAGGACGACCCTCTTCCTTTTTTGTATTTATTAGGCCGAAAGGACTGCATCTGATAATGCGGCGTTTTTTTCTGTTGTGCAGGAACATAAGGAAGAAAGGATGGATGACTTACCCGCTGTAGCTGTAGACACCAGATCAGCAAGGCCATCACCAAACAAGACCCTACCTTTATAAGGGAGAGCTTCCATAGCTTTCTTAAGAGTCAGTATCAGCATTTCATTGATAAATCCACAGCGCTCTCCTGGCCGGGACTGCCATGGCATTGGTCCTTGATCCCAAGAGGCCAATATCCCTTGCCGCATCCTTTAGGTAAGCCGCAGCGTCCCTGATATAACCGAGAGTCAAAAGAATGCTATCCCTATCCAGGGTATCCATGTCAGATGCCAAATTATCTGCCCACTTGCCAATAGCACTATTCACCCATGCCGAGGCCACGGCAGGTCTGAGCAGCGCACCCGTAGTGACATAAATTGATTTTAAGGTCGTTTCCTGCTTACGATCCGCAGGGTCCTTTAGGGCAGCAGTGTCAGGAGACGGAAGCGCCACCTTCTTGGACAGTCGTGACAGAGCCTTGTCCACATTGGGAGATGACTCCCACTTTTCCCTGTCGTCAGAGGGGAAAGGATATGCCATTAGAATTCTCTTGGGAATCTGCCACCTTTTGTCAGGAGATTCCCAAGCTTTTTCACAAAGAGTGTTCAGCTCATGAGAGGGTGGAAACGTCACCTCAGGCTTTTTTCCCTTATACAAACAAACCCTTGTATCAGGGACAGTAGGTACTTCTGAAATATGTAAAAGATCTTTAATTGCCACAATCATGTACTGAATACTCTTAACCCATTTCGGATTTAAACTGGCCTCACTATAGTCGACACTGGAATCAGAGTCCGTGTCGGTATCAGTATCCGCCATCTGGGTAAATGAACGCTTTTGTGACCCTGAGGGGGCCCGTACCTGAGACAAGGCGTCCTCCATGGATTTTCTCCATGTTTGTGTCTGAGAATGAGATTTATCCAGCCTTTTAGTTAATAACGCCACATTTGCATTCAGTGTACTCAACATATCCACCCAATCATCAGTCGGCAGTGCCGACAGAGTCACTCCCAGCGCCTTATCTTCCCCCACTGCAACTTCCTCCGGGGAGGAGCACTCAGACATGTCGACACACACGTTCCGACACGCACAAACACACTGGCTATAGGGGACAGACCCACAGGAAAGTCTGTTAGAGAAAAACAGAGGGAGTTTACCAGCTCACACCCCAGTGCCTATCCCGGTACTGAGAGCAAATACACACTGCCTCAGACCTGTTTGCGCTGTTATTATTAATGGGTTAATCGCACCAAACTACTGTGCCCCCCATCCCCCGTTTTGCTCCCTGTACTTGTGCAGGAGAGTGGAGGTCCGGGCCAGCGTCTCTGCCATCCTGTGAAGAGAAAATGGCGCTGGTAAGCTGTGAGGGCTAAGCCACACCCCTCACCGGCGTGCTGTAGTCCCGCTCAAATTTAAAATATTTATACTGGCGGGGGCTATATCTAGTGCCTAGGCACTTCAGACATATATACTTTGGCCAGATGTATTGTTAAACTCCAGTAATCATGCTGCCCAGGGCGCCCCCCCTGCGCCCTGCAAGTGCCGCCAGAAGTGTGTGTGTGGGAGCATGGCGCGCTGCGCGGTACCTCATTACTGAAGTCTTCTGCCGTCACTGAAGTCTTCTGATCTTCTTTATACTCACCTGGCTTCTTTCTTCTGGCTCTATGAGGGGGTTGACGGCGTGGCTCCGGGAAGAAACAGCTAGGCGCACCAAGTGATCGAACCCTCTGGAGCTAATGGTGTCCAGTAGCCTAAGAAGCAGAGCCTTTGAACTCAGAAGAAGTAGGTCTGCTTCTCTCCCCTCACTCCCACGAAGCAGGGAGCCTGTAGCCAGCAGGTCTCCCTGAAAATAAAAAACCTAACAAAGTCTTTTCAGAGAAACTCAGGAGAGCTCCCCTAGTGCGTGTCCAGTCTCTCTGGGCACAAAATCTAACTGAGGTCTGGAGGAGGGGCATAGAGGGAGGAGCCAGTTCACACCCAAAGTCTTATAGTGTGCCTATGTCTTCTGCGGATCTCGTCTATACCCCATGGTCCTTTTGGAGTCCCCAGCATCCTCTAGGACGTAAGAGAAATGTATGTGAACATATCTGGTGTACATACCCGCAAACCCACTCGCGTGACATCGGCCGCTCTATCGTGTTCCCAGCTTAACAAGAAGGGTTCTGGTAGGAGAGAAGAGGATTATGGGACAGATACACAAACTATGGCCATCCAATGAATGATGAACTCTGTGCATAGAGCTAGTTATGCCATTATAGGAAATGACGGCCACACACTTCCTTCCCTATATTTACATCAGAAATTAACATAAAAACAGGGATATATAGCGCAATGCTAAGGCTGGATATTTCTGCTAGTGGGTTCACTACGATATGCCGGCGGTCGGGCTCCCGGCGACCAGCATACCGGCGCCGGGAGCCCGACCGCCGGCTTACCGACAGTGTGGCGAGCGCAAATGAGCCCCTTGCGGGCTCGCTGCGCTCGCCACGCTACGGGCACGGTGGCGCGCCACAGTATTTTATTCTCCCTCCAGGGGGGTCGTGGACCCCCACGAGGGAGAATAAGTGTCGGTATGCCGGCTGTCGGGATCCCGGCGCCGGTATACTGTGCGCCGGGATCCCGTCAGTCGGCATACTGAAGACCACCTCTGCTATTTGCCAGGACCTCTAATCCACTGGCATAAAAAATAATGCTAGTTTTTTCTAAATGCTAGTCTAAGCATGTAAATGGGAAAGGACATGGAATTCATTGGTCTTACTGGCCGCATACAGATGTGTCCTCAAAACAGACAGACATTTGCTATCGGCGCTAACAATAATATACTGTAAACCGGCGTGTATTTAGCAAATAAAACACAGCGGGTTTTATCATATTTTGATAAGAAATTGAAGCTTGTACTGCAAGTCCCTACACTAACATATATGCCCAGCACACCATTACTAGGGTGGCCAATCCTGGGATCGGGATCTGCGGGATCCCAGCCTGAAATTGGGATTGGAGCTTCCAATCCAGGGGATTTCAGGATTGGCCACCACTTTAGTTATTTCTATGCCGGGCAACGTTGAGCGTCCTCAGGAGGCTCAGTCGATGCTCGGCTTCCCCTGCTCAGCTCCCCCTCGTCCGGAACGTGCTGCGCAGTGTGACGTGAAGTCAGAGGTCACGCTGCGCAGCCAGATGCCCGCCCGCCGAACCTCACCGCCGCCCTGCACCTCTGGCACCCTCCCTTCCGTCCTGTTTAATGTTAGTTATGTGGATTGGGCAGGGAAGGAAGGTGATGAGACACTGAAAAGAAGCCAATCCCGGGAATTGATCATTTTTTCAATCCCGATTCCCGGGATTGAAAAAAAAATGTCCTGGGATTGGCCACCCTAACCATTACATTACAGTTACACTACTCTCCTCCCAGATAGAGGGGAACGTCTATACTGGTCTGGCTTGTGAGCCGCACCCAACCAGGCCTTTTATAGCCTTAGCTGAAAGCTGATCACATTGGAGCCCTTTATAAACGCATTCAGACTCATTTGCACACAGATGTACAAATCTCGCTAGCACCCACTGGACAGTGTATTCTAGCAATGCAGTTCTGTCACAGTGGTTTTAATTCTGTAAATAAGATGCACATTTTAAGCAAAAAAGAGTCGTAAGTGAAGGGCTATTTGGTGTGACTGAATCCACAGTATAACAGGACACATCTGTACCCACTTGCACTTGGATCTACATTAGAGAGCGTTTGCAGGGCGGCAGTGTCTCTCTATTACTTGTGTCATTGCAGTGTTCTCCACTGATCCCCTTACTGCCACTGTAAGTACTGGTTACCGGAGCATATTACAAGTGTCACTTGGGTTTTCCTAATGTAAGTGAGTCATCGGCCTAATATAGGAAGTCATTTAAATTCTGGTCTGGGCCCATTGCTCCTCACACTACATACCTTGGGGTATATTTACTAAGATGGGAGTTCTATTTAAGATAGGATGTTGCCCATAGCAACCAATCAGCTTCTACTTCTCATTTATCTAGCACCTTCTAGAAGATGATATCTGGAATCTGATTGGTTGCTATGGGCAACAACCCATCTTAAATAGAACTCCCATCTTAGTAAATTTACCCCCTTGTATTGCTGACACCAAATCTACCTCCTCCCCATCTCTACTACGATATCTCTGCTATTACCATTTGTATGTACCAATGCAACCTAAGTCTCCAAATGTACAAAACACAGCTCATCTTCTTCCCTCTTTCCCCAATCACCACATCTCCTAAAATCCCCCTCTCCTTAATGGCACCATCATTTCGCTGCCTTGACATCAAATCATTGTTAGAATAGGTCATTTACTGACCAACGACACAACCAACCATTCTATCCATTCTCTCCACGTCTCACTGTGAATACCGCAACATCCTCATCCATCAGTTCCCGCTTCAATATTAAATGCTGTGCCAAGATGGGTCTTCCTCTATGTAGATCCCTATGCTGGCTGCCCATATCACCCAGAATTCAATTGCAAGTTACCCCCCATGACCTGAAACCCCTCCACACCACCCTTTTAGTAATTCTCACACCCCTTCTCAAAATACTTTCCTTTATAACACTGTCCCACACCTATCCCCCAAACAAGACCCATCCCATGCTACTACCAACCTATGATGGTCCCTTTATAAGGGGTGTGGTATGTTAGATAGACTAGACTTAGGTCGACAGTGTCTAGGTCGACCACTATTGGTCAACAGTAAGTAGGTCGACATGGGTTCTAGGTCAACAGGGACTCTAGGTCAACATGAAAAAAGGTCAACATGAAATTTTTTTAAAAAAATTGGTGTCGTTTTCTTCGTAGAGTGACTGGGAACCCCAATTAGTGCACCGTGTCCCCTCGCCATGCTTCAGGCAAGGTTACTGTTCCCAATTGTAGTCCACGTGGATTGTAAAGTATGAAAAAGATCAAACAATTAAAGAAAGAAAAAATGTGAAAAACTCATGTCGACCTTTTGTCATGTCGACTTAGTACATGTCGACCTGGAGTTCCTGTCCACCTAGAACCCATGTCGACCTACTTACTGTCGACCAGTAGTGGTAGACCTAGACACTGTCGACCTAAGTCTTGCCGACCTACAGACCGGATCCCCTTTATAAGAGCTTACGCTGCCACACTATTGCCCCTTCCCTACTGCCCCAATTTCCACTACACTCTATTTTGCCCGTCCTGTATTGTAGGTCTCGGTTTTACGTATGTCCTACTTTCCCCGCTGTCCGGTGCTGGATGCACCTTACAGATCAACAATCACACCAAATTGATAAAGTTATGTTGGATATTCAAATATTCTCCCATGAGAGGTCAGCAGCAGACTGGCCACTGCCATGCACGTTTATGTAGCCTTGTACAAAACTAAGTACACCGTGGTCTTGTACAACACAAGTACAGGGAGTTGCAAAACCAAAAAACTATACAATGTGTGCAAAATAAGAAAGCTTCTCTATGCAAAAGGGATGATGTCATTTGCAGGCGTTTCAGCGCCATCACACATTAGTACTATCTTACTATTCATGTGGAACGTTCATGAATTTCCTGGACAGAGGGAGTAAAATATTTGGAAAACGTTTACTGCAAGTATTTGGGGTGCAGCTATCATGCGGTATATATGTAAAACATTTCTACATTTAAAAGTGCAGCTTCCATATAGGCTTAATTACAATGCCGTTATTACAATGGGTCTGGGACTCCAGGTCGACAACAAAAAGGTCGACACACCTTAGGTCGCCGCCAATTGGTCGGCACACCTTAGGTCGACATGGACAAAAGGTCGACAGGAACAAAGTCGACATGGAAAAAGGTCGACATGAGTTTTTTATGTTTTTTTGGTGTCGTTTTCTTCGTAGTGACCGGGAACCCCAATTAGTGCACCGCGTTCTCTCTCCATGCTTCGGGCATGGTGCCTTCGCTCCGCTCCGCTTGGCACAGATTACCGTTCCAATCGTAGTCCACGTGGATCGTTAAGTATGAAAAGGTTCCAAAAAAGAAAAAAAAATTGTGAAAAACTCATGTCGACCTTGTTCCTGTTGAGCTTTTGTCCATGTCGACCTTAGGTGTGTCGACCAATTGGCGTCAACCTAAGGTGAGTTGACCTTTTTGTTGTCGACCTGGAGTCCGGATACCATTACAATGTACACCCTTACAGGGTATAATCAGCTATATAACCATGACCCGCCACCCCCTCTGTGTTATAAGGATTGTGCAAACGACACCATAGACACGGGTTCCTACAACATGGGTTCTTGGCATCATACACATACCATGTGCCGGCAGCCCGATGATATCACGGGACGTTTTGTAAGAGCCTACGGAGCATGGATTGCAGAAGGATCTATCCGCCTATTACACCCACAGAATGTATTCACCTTTCCCCTGTGATTTCTTCCTTTACGGTTCTAAGCCCTAAGGAAGTAATTCAGGTATTTTCATTTTATCACAGTCTTAACAGTAATCCGAGAACATAAATGAGGGTGCGGAGGTTGCAGAGTTTGAGTTTTGCTTTAGTTGAACAAACAACGCTTTTACAGAAAAGACAGAGAACGTTTGCTTTTCCCAGGCCGGCGGTTAGATTCTTTATAAAAGAACTACACTAGGGTCAGCACCTGACTTGGAGTGAGTCACGTATCATATAGGTTTATTTTCATTTATGCACCTCAAGACTTGTCACGGTAGTCTCTAGTGGAGCAGCCACAATGTACAGGACACATCTATAATCACAGTAAGTAGCAAGTCAGGCTGGCGAGAAGAGCGCAGCATCCAGCCAGCATTATATAGGTCATGTGAACATTTAATATTGGTGCATTGATCTGATATGACCCAAGGCTTCCCTGTAGGTAATGTGCAGCCACCGTGTAAGGCTGAAAACCACTCTGCTGTAACATGCCACCCATACACTGTGCTCACTAATCTAAAACTGAAGTCTTCTGGGGTATAGAGGGGGAGGAGCCAACGACAATTCTAAAGAAATTGAAAGTGCCAGGCTCCACTCATCATCAGTCTATACCCCAATGTATATACTCCAGTGTATCCCAGTGGATGATGGAGAAACATATGCGATCCCCGACAGGGTCTACAACCACAAAACAAAAAACGTATAGGTTATATGGTACTCCTGACGTCTATATAAGTCCGATGTTTGATATACATGTGATTGTATCCTAGCCCACCTGCCCGTGTGCCTCTGTAGTTCTGGCTTCGTGCCACGATAATGTTTGGCTACTTTTGAACAAGATGACTGGCACTCCCGACACTCAGACTGAACCAGTTGTGATCAGACTTGATCTGAAAACCTGATTAGCCGATGATCACATAAGCTTACACTGGCCACGTGCCTTGGAGCTCACTTATTCGGCCCATGTGTTGAATGACCACATCCACACAAAATGGCGGCAGCTCTAGGAATTCAGTGACGGCACAGTAAAATCAACACTGGCACACATGGTAACGCCAACTAAAAAGCACACCAAAAAAAAAAAAAAATGTAGTTACTGGTTATTGTCCTATTATGGGGTATATGCAATTAGCGGCGAATCGCGGCAATTTTTCGGCCGTTTTTTAATTCGACCGTCTAATTTCGGCAAGTGGGTGCCGAAATTGACCATATTCAATAAAAAACGGATTTGACAGTCCCGCTGACGAAAAACGGCCGATTTGACGGATTTTGTTCCGATTTTTAAAAAACTGGTAAAAACGGGAAAAAACACGAAAAAAAATTGCGTGGGGTCCCCCCTCCAAAGCATAACCAGCCTCGGGCTCTTCGAGCTGGTACTGGTTCTAAAAATCCGGGGGAAAAATGGACAGGGGATCCCCCGTATTTTTAAAACCAGCACCGGGCTCTGCGCCTGGTGCTGGTGCAAAAAATACGGGGGACAAAAAGAGTAGGGGTCCCCCGTATTTTTTACACCAGCATCGGGCTCCACTAGCTGGACAGATAATGCCACAGCCGGGGGTCACTTTTATACAGCGCCCTGCGGCCGTGGCATTAAATATCCAACTAGTCACCCCTGGCTGGGGTACCCTGGGGGAGTGGGGACCCCTTCAATCAAGGGGTCCCCCCCCCCAGCCACCCAAGGACCAGGGGTGAAGCCCGAGGCTGTCCCCCCCCCATCCAAGGGCTGCTGATGGGGGGCTGATAGCCTTGAGAAAATGACAAGAATATTGTTTTTTCCTGTAGCACTACAAGTCCCAGCAAGCCTCCCCCGCAAGCTGGTACTTGGAGAACCACAAGTACCAGCATGCGGGAGAAAAACGGGCCCGCTGGTACCTGTAGTACTACTGGAAAAAAATACCCAAATAAAAACAGGAGACACACACCTTGAGAGTAAAACTTTATTTCACTCCTGCCGACACACACATACTTACCTATGTTGACCCGCCGACTGCCACGTCTCCTGATCCGACGATCCGGGGTACCTATGAATAAAATTATACTCACCTCAATCCAGTGTCCAGATATAAATCCTCGTACTTGGCAAAACAAATAAACGAACACCCGGACCAGCGGACTGAAAGGGGTCCCATGTTTTCACATGGGACCCCTTTCCCCGAATGCCGGGACCCCACGTGACTCCTGTCACAGAGGTCCCTTCAGCCAATCAGGAAGCGCTACTTCGTTGCACTCACCTGATTGGCTGTATGCGCGTGTGAGCTCAGACAGCGCATCGCAAAGCCTCTCCATTACTTTCAATGGTGGGAACTTTGCCGTCAGCGGTGGAGTTACCCGCGGTCAGCCGCTGACCGCGGGTGACCTCACCGCTGACGCAAAGTTCCCACCATTGAGTATAATGGAGAGGCTTTGCGATGCGCTGTCTGACAGCTCAGACATGCAGCCAATCAGCAGAGTGCCAGGACGTTGCGCTCGCTGATTGGCTTAAGAGACCTTTCTGTGACAGCAGTCATGGGGGGGGTCTCTGCATTCGGGGAAAGGGGTTCCATGTGTAAACATGGGACCCCTTTCAGTCCGGCTTGGTCGGGTGTTTGTTTATTTGTTTTGCCAAGTACGAGGATTTATATCTGAACACTGGATTGAGGTGAGTATCATTTTATTCACAGGTACCTCGTATGTCGGATCAGGAGACGTGGCAGTCGGCGGGTCAACATAGGTAAGTATGTGTGTGTCGGCAGGTGTGAAATAAAGTTTTACTCTCAAGGTGTGTGTCTCCTGTTTTTATTTGGGTATTTTTTTTCCAGTAGCACTACAGGTACCAGCGGGCACGTTTTTCTCCCGCATGCTGGTACTTGTGGTTCTCCAAGTACCAGCT
The DNA here is from genome assembly GCF_028390025.1 of Pseudophryne corroboree. Classification (NCBI taxonomy): domain Eukaryota; kingdom Metazoa; phylum Chordata; class Amphibia; order Anura; family Myobatrachidae; genus Pseudophryne; species Pseudophryne corroboree. Next base: position 417,196,824 of record NC_086450.1, read on the forward strand.
TGCGGGGGAGGCTTGCTGGGACTTGTAGTACTACAGGAAAAAACAATATTCTTGTCATTTTCTCAAGGCTATCAGCCCCCCATCCGCAGCCCTTGGATGGGGGGGGGGGGGGGGGGCAGCCTCGGGCTTCACCCCTGGCCCTTGGGTGGCTGGGGGGGGACCCCTTGATTGAAGGGGTCCCCACTCCCCCAGGGTACCACGGCCAGGGGTGACTAGTTGGATATTTAATGCCACGGCCGCAGGGCGCTGTATAAAAGTGACCCCCGGCTGTGGCATTATCTGTCCAGCTAGTGGAGCCCGATGCTGGTGTAAAAAATACGGGGGACCCCTACGCTTTTTGTCCCCCATATTTTTTGCACCAGCACCAGGCGCAGAGCCCGGTGCTGGTTTTAAAAATACAGGGGATCCCCTGTCCATTTTCCCCCCGGATTTTTAGAACCAGGACCGGCTCGAAGAGCCCGAGGCTGGTTATGCTTTGGAGGGGGGACCCCACGCCATTTTTTTCCGGGAATTTACCATTCCATCTAAAAAAAAAAAAAAAAAATTTTAAAAAATATATAAATAATACTTGTGCCTCCCAAAAAGACAAACCAAGTACCTAATCCCTTCTAATATAAATAGATATGCTATTAGCAATAAAAAAAACACCAAAAAAAAACATTTGTACCATTGCAGAAAAGTCGAATTTGACAAACGTCGAATTTCAAAAAGTCGAATTTTGAAAGTCCGTTTTTTTGACAGAAAGTACTGAATTGCATTGTAGATTTTTTTTTTGGGCGAAAAAGTCCAGTTTTCCGACAATTCGGGAATTCGACCGCAATTGCATATACCCCTATAGGAGATAAAACCCCTAATCGATTTAAAAATAGTCTTAATACTTTTTGCTCATTTAAACGGAAATTGGGATTTGGGATTTGTGGCCGCAGGTGGTCTCCAATGCTTTCTAGGATGGGGACTATCTTTTATTCAATTCTCTACCCACGACTGGCAGGCTCAACCTCATATGCCAATGGCATTCTATGCGAATGAGCGAGAAGACCAGCTCAGCGGAGGTTACACGGCTGTATAGATAACACTGAATCTGGTGTAAAGCAATCCACTCCACTAACCAAATCTTTCTATACATTATTATGTGTATTACGGTGAGGTGTGCACATCAGCTCAGCCAGCGCTGTGCGCCCATCAGCCTCCCGTCTCTTCCACAACGGTTGTGACTCCTTGGGGTTCATTTAAAGTCACGCAAGTCCCTGATCCAAGAATCCATTTCCTTTCCTGAGGCAAAACTGAAAATAGCACCGCTGGGATGTTACGATTTCTTAAGGAGCAACAGAAAGGAGGATCTGCTAAAGGTTAAACTTGATTAACCGGTGTCTTTTTTCAACCACAAGAAGTATGTATCGGTAAAACAAGCCCTGTCTAGGATATCATTGTGTGCATCATCCCAGCTCGGAAATGTGAAGACTCAGCTGTTCTGCACTATGCAAGGAAGCTGCCTGTGATATCTGAAGGACAGTGTAGACAGTATAGTGCTCCAGGAATACCCCCTTAGCCCACACGCAGTGGAAGCCATCATTGTGCATGCTGAATTACAAAGTCTGTCAATTCACTGACAAGCAGTGGCATCGCTGAGGCATGAGGCACCAGGTACCTCATTTTTCAGCGGGGTAAACAATGCCTTTTTTTTTTTTAAATAAATACGGACTGTCTGCAAAAAGATTGCTTCCAATCCCTGTATGCGATGGGCATAATTTAAACAATATTTCAGCCAAGACAGGAGAGGGATGGAAGGACAGGTTTTATGGGAACAGATACCAGCCCGGTGCTGCAGTAGGGTATAATTGTGAGCGCGGGGGAACATGCAGTCCATAAAACTCGCTGCACCTGTCCCTCCCATGTGGTACGGGCTTAGTGGAACTTTCTCCTAACCTAAGCAATTGTGCAGCTCAGTATAATCAGATCTGTGGAGATTACACAGGCCGGGGGTAAGAAGGGTTATCACGATACAGTATTTCAGATCCCAGGGTGCTGTATTATTTTTCATACCGGTCGCATACAGCGCAAAAGACAAATGTGCGATTGTGAAATAACATTGCCAATAAAAGGAAAATAAAACAAAACAGAAAATAAACAGCCAAAACATTGCCCTATATAAAAAGGATAAACACAGATATTTTTTAAAAAGTGAAATATTTTATAAAGTAGATTTTTTAAATTTATTTTTTCAGTAGTTTTATCCATCCTTACCTGCTTTTCTTTTTTTTTTTTTTTGAAATGTGACTACTTTTGCTGATGAAGATAAGATTGGAAATCACAGCGAGCGTCATTTAAAAGACATTAAATATTTAGACATCATTATTGAACTGCAGTAATTTTACACAGTGTTTCCTATATTGATCTGTCAATTACACAAGGATATAAATCAAGAATATGTGTAGCAGCCTAATCTAAGCTACGTTACTATATGTTCTCTTGTAATAAACTTTCCTTTTTCATCTTTTCCATAGGCAATAACAGAAAACTGTCCCCACCTGCTTTATGGTACACGGTTAGGACGTTAGGCTAAAGGTGCATACACACGGAGCGATATAACTGAGCGATTTTGACTACATAGTCAAAATCGCTCAGAAAGTTAGTGCATATCTCTCCATGTGTACACAGCCAGCGATAGCGATGCGCGTCCCCGTCAGGTCGCTATCGCTGCTAAAAATAGACTGTACAGGCAAGTCAATTTTGGCTAGGTCGCTGGACAAGAAAAAGCATCCCCTTGCTTGAATGAGCCCATAGCCAAAATCTCTTGCACACTTAGTCAAAATCTCTGGTAAAGTTAGTCAAAATCTCCTACTGCCAGTTCAAGGGAAATCGCTCAGTCAAAATCTTTCATAGTCAAAACCTCTCCGTGTGTATGCACCTTAAAGTCTTGCTCAGGAAATGCTGGCTGGAACTGTAGCTCATAAATAGTTGGCACTCGGTAGGTTGTGTTTTCCTTGCCCAGCCGTCTGTTTAGTACAGACAGTGGCAGTGCCAGGCTACAGGGTGCCACACGCGGCTTGATATTCAATAAGAGGACTGTGTATTTTCTATGATCCAACAGTCAGCCAGATGTGTCTGTGACTTATAAATAGGAGACTGGCACATACAAAAAAAAAAAAAAGCAGCACAGTTCTTTTATACGCACTCAGTACTTGCCCACACCTCCCTGGGCAATCCCGTCCCCAACTGACATTGCTGAATAGAACATTAATAATAAGCTACAGACAGCAGTAGCACAAAAGCTCTATTATGCACATAAGCAATAACTTACTGAAATCCAAGTATTTATAATAAAGATAGGATTACTATATATGCCACGCAGAGGGCAATGCAACAGCCATACACCATAAAAACAGCATGCCACTTGCAATGCCTTGTCTTACCTGTGCGTCCTGTACATTGGAATGACCGTGCCCTGCCACACCGACCCTGGTGCCCCGCTTCTATGCCAGCCCAGGAGGCTGAGTCCAGGGTATGCAGTGCCCATGGAGCCATGGTGTGATTTGCCCTCTGCAGCCAGGGAAGATGCCGAACTCCCCATGTGTGCCACTCCTGCCCGATCTCAGGCAGCTTATCCCGGGCTAGATCCGAGACAATCAAGCAGGAAGTGCCAGGGGACGTCGGAGGGCATGAGAAAAGGAGACAGGGAAAGTGTTGAGAGCTACAGCACAAGGGAAGGGAATGAGCGGAGAGAATGGGCACAGCTGTCAGGTGGGAGGGACACAAGTTCAGTACAGAGGGGAGGGCAGGGTGAAGGAAGGCATGAGATGTCAGGGAATCACCTTTATCAGACAGCCAGAGCGCAGGGGAAGAGGGGGAAGAGAGAGAGAAAAAGTGGGAGAAGTGACTACAATGACAATGGAGGATAATAAAGGACACACACTTGACACAGTGACACAAGGTGATGGAATCACAGGATTCCGGGTTTGTTTTACAGCATTCACATGTAATTATAGGACGTACAGCACGGTGACATCACACGCTTATTCAAATAAATACTGCTAAATATAGAACTCTATTGGCCACAAACAGCCTGTAATGAGGCCATTAAACATTACAGGAGAGCAGTACTTCATACAGAGGTGCCGGCACTTTGTGACCACAGCCTTCTAAGGATCGGTCAGTCTAACAGTAAACAGGCATTCCCCGGTCACGGGTTCAGTATGATTTACCGACAGACAATACCGACGGTCATAATCCCGACAGCCATTGACAGACAGTCAAAATACCGACATTCATTATACCGACATGCTCAAAATGCCGACAGTCAGAATATCGACATTTGAAATGCCGACAATCCGAATACCGACATTTGAAATGCCGACATGTTAAAATACAGACATGAGTTTTCTGAGTTTTTGTGTGTCAATGTCGACATGGACACTGCGTAAGTGTACCACATCCCCTCGCATGGCTCGCTGCGCTCGGCACACTATTATATTCCCCCCTCCAGGCCCACTGGGATGGTAAAGTATGAACAGGTCTGTTTTGGGGCAAAAATTCCATAAAAACGCATGTCGGCATTTGTATCATGTCAGTATAATGAATGTCGGTATTTTGACTGTCGGCCAATGGCTATCGGATTATGACCGTCGGTATTGTGTCCGTCGGTAAATCAACTGCTACCCCCGGTCACATCGTAGAGATTTTTGCTGTCAAATCAACAATGTAAGACTATGGCCCTCGGTCCTATTCATTTTACACTGCCTGGGCCTACCTGGGTTCTCTAGCTTCACAGTTACCCAGGCTAACCCTATGACAGAACCCTAAGACGAAACGTGTCCACTTACTGGCAGAGACCACATCCCACAGGCTGCACTCAATAACTGTCAGACAAGGCAAACAGGTGAAAGGAAAATAAAATAATTGGCAACGCAACAAATATTGATCAGGTAACACGGCATGTAGAGTGGGGTTTCTGATTTCCACCGTTCTTCTATTTAAGGACACGTAAGGTAAGGTAAGGCATACTCTCAGGAAGCTGTAGAGAGCTCTGAGAGTAATGTGTCATTGCAGGAGCATCTGGCAGTCACGGAATGACACATTTTATTGGCTGACATAATATACCAGTCAGGAGTACTATAGTAGGGTAGGCACTCACGCGTGCTTGTAGAGGTGCCCTTGGTTACTGCTCCGAATTTACAAAGGCCTGAATGCGGTGCCGGCTATTACAGCATACATTCCATAACATGTAAGGGTACACATACGCTAGGTTTAGAAGAGTCAGAATCCAATTAACCTACCAGTATGTTTTGGGAGTGTGGAGGAAACACACATAAATAAGAGGACATATAAACTCCACACAGATAAGGGCTTGACCAGGAATTGCAGTCGTGAGCCCAGTGCTCAGACAACCATGCTAACCACTGTACCACCTAGTAGGCACGGTACTGATTACAAATGGCCAAAATTGCAGCCTGTTGCATCCAGGGTCTGCCTCCCGTTTAATGAGAGTCAGTAACGACGCCATCATAGTTACCAATAGAAATTACAGTGAGTACCCCGCAGACGTGTTCAGCCTGTTTGTATATGGCGGGCCAAAGTACCATAGAGGGCTCTACAGTCGCCCATGATTAAAAGTCCTAAGGTTTGTTATCTCTTCTATAAAATGTTATTTGGCTCCACTTCAGAACATAATGAAGAACTGTAGATGGAAGTATTACTCAATATGTGCAGATTAGTGTACAAATATGTTGGAACTATCTGAACACACAGATTAAAAATACGGATTAAGAGACATCCAAAGTCTGTGGAGAGATAGCTGACGGTGCTAATACCTCGTGTTATATAGAAAAATTAGACCCGTGTGACAATTTACCATCATCCCGCATATGGAGAGGACTGACCTTACAGGATTAGCGCAGAGAGGCTGACAATCTAACAGAAGCTGCTGTCTAATGGTTCTGCAAGTCTAGAGTCTGCACAGCTCTGGCTCTAATATACAGACGTGGGAGAATGGATTAATGCGGAACGAAATACACACAGCAGACCTTTCTATATACTGTATACCATGGGTCTTCAATCTGTGGCACGCCAGCTGCTGTGGAACTACACATCCCAGCATGCCCTGCCTCAGTTTTAGCACATTTTAATAGCAAAACTGTGGCAGGGCATGCTGGGATATGTAGTTTCACAGCATCTTGAGGGCCACAGGTTGCAGATCCATGCTGTATACATAAAAAAAAAAGGATCTTTACAGGACAAAAGGAGTAGGGATTATTCAACTAGTGTTCATTCTAGCGCCCTGCACCTGTCACAAACTGGGGTGTTGCTTTCTGCTATGGTGCTTCTAGCACACTTTGGTTGAAATACAGACAAGAGTGTGCTAGAAGCACCAGAGAAGAGAGACACACCCCCATGCAGGAACAAAACAGTAGAGCAAGTGGTAAAAAAAAAATTAAAAAAAAAAATGTACAGCAATATATACACATACAAAACAAATAACCCATCTCCCATTCATCTAGGGTCCTTACGCCAAGCCTTAGATTTCTGTGCCTTTTTTACACCCTTTACAGATCATTCAGAACCTATCCACTGTTAAAATGCTTTTCAGACGCAAACGCCTATTAAGTGAAATAGACTGAAGTTGAATGGTTTCTTAAGGGCTAGCTCCTACCATTGGGACCATAAACCGTAATGCTGCGTTTATAATTTCAGCAATGCGGCATGAGCCCGTGAGATAGAATGTAGTGCTAAAAGCACAGTGCATGTAGAACTAATTAGAAGAAAAAAATCAGTTTAAGACGTGCGTTAGTCTTCCACTGGCAGGAACAGCTGTGTTACCAAGTTTAGGAACCTGAGTGAGCAGGACCTCAGTTATACAGCAGTGAGTGGAGTGATGGCAGCTGTGTGACTACATCCACTGCCAATTGTAAGTTTCAGGGGGATTCTGGGTACTTTAAAGACATCTAATTACCAGACACATCTGTACTGGGTCCTCTCTCCAGCAGAACACAGACAAGGACGATGCTGCAAACAGCAATGAGGTAAAAAGCAGAAAATACAGGAAGATGGTAATATCGCTGCATTCACCACAACATCTAGATCAACGTACATCAAACCTGGATAAAATCTAACCCAGACTGGCAGAAGAAATGTTTATAATCATACAATTACTGAAACTGGTTTTGCCAGTCTGCTGGATCTCAATACCCCTATAACCTTTCTGATCAGAAAGAAAATTCATTGGCTAGAACTCACTGAGCCAGGGAAAGTTACAGGCTTTTGTAAATGGCCCCCAAGATATCCCAAACTATTGCGTGATTTAAAGCTCCTTCACATTTCTAAACCTATAGGTGGCGCTGTTACGGCAATCTAATTAAGGTGCACGACTGGCCGGGCCTGCTGGATCTTGCGGTTCTACAACAGCTGTTTCATTACAGTCTGCCTAAACCTGACTTTTTCTTTTGTACTGCAGTATATCTAAGTCCCTGTCTATGAAAAATATGTAGGTGTTTTCTATTCAGTCGGCAAATGTCTACTGTCATTCAAAATATAACAAGCACACTACAAATTAATTAATTTTACAGAATGCTAGATACGTGTCCTCATACACTCTTGTTGCAGTCGCAGCGTACATCCCTTCTCAGCGCGCCAGGCAACTCGGCTTGCGTCGACCGTCTTATTTGCCTCTTGGCTCAAATGTCGTTCTAACTCTCAATACGATGCCTCAAACCCACTGCGCCGATTATTATAACTGCATGCAACTGAGACTGAATCTGTATGCGAAATGCTACTATGCAGCAGCCGCGGCTTTTTCAACGCCAAGTTTCATTGTGCTTTGTATACAGATACAGACCGCAGTCGCACAATGAAAGCCTTTTGATATCAGCGCTAACAATGGCTAGTGCGGGAATATTTATTTTCAGCAGCACACAGATATACAAGTGTCACATATCAACTTCATTAGTGCAGTCTCCTAAAGTGGCTTTGTCGCATCCGATTGCGACGAAGACGCACATTTAGGTGAAAAAGACGCTATAGAGCTTGGCACGGCTGACTTGGCCGCTTGGCATATTGCGGCTATGTGTATGAGTGAGGACACACCTGTATTTTGTATATGTATTAAAATGTGTGTGTGTGGATATGTGAGTGTATATATATATATATATATATATGTGTATATATATGTATATATATATATATATATATATATATATATATATATATATATATATATATATATATATATATATATATATATATATATATACACACACAAACACATATACATATCCAACAAGCGTGGCACTGACTTATAACAACAAACTCGCAGGTAGGCAGTATAAGATGACAACATTTCAATGCCGTGTTTATTAAGGCATTTGTCTCAGGTATCCTGAGGAAAATGCCTTAATAAACACGGCATTGAAACATTGTCATCTTATACTGCCTACCTGCGAGTTTGTTGTTATAAGTCACCAGGAGTGCCACGGTTGTTGGATATGTATGTGAGTTAATACGGAGGCTCCCGGTGCAGTAAACCTACCAACGGAGAGCCGGATCATGTGGACTATGTATGTATGTATGTATGTATGTATGTATGTATGTATGTATGTATGTATGTATGTATGTATGTATGTATGTATGTATGTATGTATATATATATATATATATATATATATATATATATATATATACACATATACACACACACACATACATACATACACAGTTATGCTATCCTGACGACGGGTGCTTACCCGAAACGTTGATGCCTTAAATAAGAATTTACTCACCGGTAATTCTATTTCTCGTAGTCCGTAGTAGATGCTGGGAACTCCGTAAGGACCATGGGGAATAGCGGGCTCCGAAGGAGGCTGGGCACTCTAGAAAGATCTTAGACTACCTGGTGTGCACTGGCTCCTCCCACTATGACCCTCCTCCAAGCCTCAGTTAGGTACTGTGCCCGGACGAGCGTACACAATAAGGAAGGATTTTGAATCCCGGGTAAGACTCATACCAGCCACACCAATCACACCGTACAACTCGTGATATGAAACACAGTTAACAGTATGAAACAATAGAGCCTCTCAACAGATGGCTCAACAATAACCCGATTTAGTTAACAATAACTATGTACAAGTATTGCAGATAAACCGCACTTGGGATGGGCGCCCAGCATCCACTACGGACTACGAGAAATAGAATTACCGGTGAGTAAATTCTTATTTTCTCTAACGTCCTAGTGGATGCTGGGAACTCCGTAAGGACCATGGGGATTATACCAAAGCTCCCAAACGGGCGGGAGAGTGCGGATGACTCTGCAGCACTGAATGAGAGAACTCCAGGTCCTCCTCAGCCAGGGTATCAAATTTGTAGAATTTTGCAAACGTGTTTGCCCCTGACCAAGTAGCTGCTCGGCAAAGTTGTAAAGCCGAGACCCCTCGGGCAGCCGCCCAAGATGAGCCCACCTTCTTCGTGGAATGGGCATTGACAGATTTTGGCTGTGGCAGGCCTGCCACAGTATGTGCAAGCTGAATTGTACTACAAATCCAACGAGCAATAGTCTGCTTAGAAGCAGGAGCACCCAGCTTGTTAGGTGCATATAGGATAAACAGCGAGTCAGATTTTCTGACTCTAGCCGTTCTGGAAACATATATTTTCAGTGCCCTGACAACGTCTAGCAACTTGGAGTCCTCCAAGTCCCTAGTAGCCTAGGCACCACAATAGGCTGGTTCAGGTGAAACGCTGACACCACCTTTGGGAGAAACTGGGGACGAGTCCTCAATTCTGCCCTATCCATATGGAAAATCAAATAAGGGCTTTTACAAGACAAAGCCGACAACTTTGATACTCGCCTGGCAGAAGCCAAGGCCAATAACATAACCACCTTCCACGTGAGATATTTCAGATCCACGGTTTTTAGTGGTTCAAACCAATGTGATTTTAAGAAACTCAACACCACGTTGAGATCCCAAGGTGCCACAGGAGGCACAAACGGGGGCTGACTCTGCAGCACTCCTTTTATAAATGTCTGAACTTCAGGTACTGAAGCTAGTTCTTTTTGAAAGAAAATCGACAGAGCCGAGATCTGTACCTTAATGGAACCCAATTTAAGGCCCATAGTCACTCCTGCTTGCAGGAAATGCAGAAATCGACCTAGTTGAAATTCCTCTGTTGGGGCCCTTTCGGCCTCACACCATGCAACATATTTTCGCCATATGCGGTGATAATGAGTTGCTGTAACCTCTTTCCTGGCTTTAGTAAGCGTAGGAATGACTTCCTCCGGAATGCCCTTTTCCTTCAGGATCCGGCGTTCAACCGCCATGCCGACAAACGCAGCCGCGGTAAGTCTTGGAACAGACAGGGCCCCTGCTGCCGCAGGTCCTGTCTGAGTGGCAGAGGCCATGGGTCCTCTGATATAAATTCTTGAAGTTCTGGGTACCAAGCTCTTCTTGGCCATCCACGAGTATCGTTCTTACTCCTCGCCTTCTTATTATTCTCAGTACCTTTGGTATGAGAGGCAGAGGGGAGAACACATAAACCGACTGGTACACCCACGGTGTTACCAGAGCGTCCATAGCTATCGCCTGAGGGTCCCTTGACCCGGTGCAATATCTTTTATAGCTTTTTGTTGAGGCGGGACGCCATCATGTCCACCTGTGGCCTTTCCCAATGGTGTACAATCCTATTGGAAGACTTCTGGAGGAAGTCCCCATTCTCCCGGGTGGAGGTCGTGTCTGTTGAGAAGATCTGCTTCCCAGTTGTCCACTCCGGGAATGAACACTGCTGACAGTGCTAACACATGATTTTCCGCCTATCGGAGAATCCTTGTGGCTTCTGCCATCGCCATCCTGCTTCTTGTGCCGCCCTGTTGGTTTACATGGCGACTGCCGTGATGTTGTCTGATTGGATCAGTACCGGCTGGTTTTGAAGCAGAGGCCTTGCCGGCCTCAGGGCATTGTAAATGGCCCTCAGGTCCAGAATATTTATGTGTAGGGAAATAACCTGACTTGACCAAAGTCCCTGGAAATTTCTTCCCTGTGTGACTGCCTCCCAGCCTCAAAGGCTGGAATCCATGGTCACTAGGACCTAGTCCTGTATGCCGAACCTGCGGCCCTCTTGAAGATGGGCACTCTGCAGCCACCACAGTAGAGATACCCTGGTCCTTGGAGACAGGGTTATCAGCCTATGCATCGGAAGATGCGATCCGGACCACTTGTCCAACAGGTCCCTCTGAAAAGTTCTTGTATGGAACCTGCCTAATGGGATTGCTTCGTAGGAAGCTACCATTTTTCCCAGGACTCGCGTGCAATGATGCACCGCTACCTATTTTGGCTTCAGGAGGTCTCTGACTAGAGATGACAACTCCTTGGCTTTCTCCTCCGGGAGAAACACTATTTCTGGTTTATGTCCAGAACCATCCCCAGGAACAGTAGACGTGTCATAGGAACCAGCTGTGACTTTGGACTGTTTAGAATCCAACCATGCTGTTGTAGCACTTTCCAAAATAGTGCTACCCCGACTACCAACTGCTCCTTGGACCTCGCCCTTATAACGAGATTGTCCAAGTACGGGATAATTACAACTCCCTTTTTTTGAAGGAGTATCAACATTTCGGCCATTACCTTGATAAAACACCCTCGGTGCCATGTACAGTCCAAACGGCAGTGTCTGGACTTGGTAATGGTAATCCTGTACCACAAATCTGAGGTACTCCTGGCGAGGATGGTAAATGGGGACATGCAGGTAAGCATCCTTGATGTCCCAGGATACCATGTAATCTCCCTCGTCCAGGCTTGGAATAACCGCCCTGAGCGATTCCATCTTGAACTTGAATTTTTGTGTTCAAGGATTTTAAATATAAAATGGGTCACACCGAACCATGCGGTTTCGGTACCCCAACCCGTGTGGAATAGTAACCCCGTCCTTGTTGAAGTAGGGGCACCTTGAGTATTACCTGCTGGGAATACCGCTTATTAATTGCCTCTAGCACAGCCTCCCTGCCTGAGGGAGTTGTCAGCAAGGCATATTTTAGGAAACGGCTGGGGGGAGACATCTCGAATTCCAGCTTGTACCCCTGAAATACTACTTGAAAGAAACAGGGATCCACCTGTGAGCGAGCCCACTAATTGCTGAAATTTTTGAGACGGCCCCCCACCGTACCTGGCTACACCTGTGGAGCACCCGCGTCATGGTGTGGCCTCACAGGAGGCGGGGGAAGAATCTTGATTCTGGGAACAGGCTGACTGGTGCAGCTTTTTTCCCTCTACCCTTGTCTCTGTACAGAAAGGAAGCGCCATTTGACCCGCTTGCTTTTCTGAAGCCGAAAGGACTGTACCTTTGTCTGTGAGGAAACCTGAGGTAAAATTATTTCTTCCCAGCAGTTGCTGTGGATACGAGGTCCCAGAGACCATCCCCAAATAATTCCTCACCCTTATAAGGCTCTCTATGCGCTTTTTAAGTCAGCATCACCTGTCCAGTGACAGGTCTCTAATACCCTCCTGACAGAATGGACATTACATTTATTTTGGATGCCAGCCGGCAAAATATCCCTCTGTGCATCCCCCATATATAAGACGACGTCTTTAATATGTTTTTATGTTTGCCAACTAGTATCCCTGTTTGACAGGGTCACCGACCACGCTGCAGCAGCACTATCTGCAGGTCTCAGTCTAGTACCTGAGTGTGTAAATACAGACTTCAGGATAGCCTCCTGTTTTTTATCAACAGGTACCTATTAAAGTGGCCGTATCCTAAGACGGCAGTGCCACCTTTTTTGACAAACGTGTGAGCGCCTTATCCACCCTAGGGGATATCTCCCAGCGTAACTTATCCACCTGGCGGGAAAGGGTACGCCATCAGTAACTTTTTATAAATTACCAGTTTCTTAACGGCGGAACCCACGCTTTCACACACTTCATTTATTCATCTGATGGGGGAACAAAACACTGCCTGTTTTTTCTCCCCAAACCTAAAACCCATTTTTAGAGGTGCTTGGGTTAAAGTCAGAAATGTATAACACATTTTTTATTGCCGGGATCACGTCACGGATGTTCCTAGTGGATTGTGTATATGTCTCCACCTTGTCGACACTGGAGTCAGACTCCGTGTCGACATCTGTGTCTGCCATCTGAGAGAGCGGGCGTTTTTGAGCCCCTGATGGCCTTTGAGACGCCTGGGCAGGCGCGGGCTGTGAAGCCGGCTGTCCCACAGCTGTTACGTCATCCACCCTTTTATGTAAGGAGTTGACACTGTCGGTTAATACCTTTCACCTATCCATCCACTCTGGTGTCGGCCCCACAGGGGGCGACATCACATATATCGGCCTCTGTTCTGTCACCATATAAGCCTCCTCATTCAACATGTCGACACAGCCGTACCGACACACCGCAGACACACAGGGAATGCTCTAAACGAGGACAGGACCCACAAAAGCCCTTTGGGGGGACAGAGTAAGAGTATGCCAGCACACACCAGAGCGCTATATATATACAGGGACTAACTGAGTTATGTCCCTAATAGCTGCTTTTTATATAATATACTGTATACAGTGCCAATTTTAATGCCCCCCCCTCTCTTTTCCCTCTTACTGTACTGTAGAATTGCAGGGAAGAGCCAGGGAGCTTCCTTCCAGCCGAGCTGTGAGGGAAAAATGGCGCCAGTGTGCTGAGGAGATAGGCTCCGCCCCTTTTTCGCGGCCTATTCTCCCGTTTTTTATGGAATTCTGGCAGGGGTATTTACCTCATATATAGCCCCTGGGGCCATATATTGAGGTATTTTAGCCAGCCAAGGTGTTTTTATTGCTGCCTCAGGGCGCCCCCCCCCAGCGCCCTGCACCCTCAGTGACCGGAGTGTGAAGTGTGTGAGAGGAGCAATGGCGCACAGCTGCAGTGCTGTGCGCTACCTTGGTGAAGACAGAGTCTTCATGCCGCCGATTTTCCGGACCATCTTCTTGCTTCTGGCTCTGTAAGGGGGACGGCGGCGCGGCTCCGGGACCGAACATCAAGGCTGGGCCTGCGGTCGATCCCTCTGGAGCTAATGGTGTCCAGTAGCCTAAGAAGCCCAATCCGGCTGCAAGCAGGCGAGTTCGCTTCTTCTCCCCTTAGTCCCTCGCTGCAGTGAGCCTGTTGCCAGCAGGTCTCACTGAAAATAACAAATTCTAAGACTATAACTTTCTAAGAGCTCAGGAGAGCCCCTAGTGTGCATCCAACCTCGGCCGGGCACGAAATCTAACTGAGGCTTGGAGGAGGGTCATAGTGGGAGGAGCCAGTGCACACCAGGTAGTCTAAGATCTTTCTAGAGTGCCCAGCCTCCTTCGGAGCCCGCTATTCCCCATGGTCCTTACGGAGTTCCCAGCATCCACTAGGACGTTAGAGAAATAAAAGTTTCTCAGCAACTTACGTGAGTACTAAGACTCTGAGTGCCGCCATCCTGCTGTTCTATATATATATATATATATATATATATATACACACATACATACATATACACATACAGCTAAAATAAATAAAGGGAACACTTAAACAACACAATGTAACTCCAAGTCAATCACACTTCTGTGAAATCAAACTGTCCACTTAGGGAGCAACACTGATTGACAATTAATTCCACATGCTGTTGTGCGAATGGAATAGACAGCAGGTGGAAATTATAGGCAATTAGCAAGACACCCCCAATAAAGGAGTTGTTCTGCAGGTGGTGGCCACAGACCACTTCTCAGCTCCTATGCTTTCTGGCTGATGTTTTGGTCACTTCTGAAAGCTGGCGGTGCTTTCACTCTAGTGGTAGCATGAGACAGAGTCTACAACCCACACAAGTGGCTCAGGTAGTGCAGCTCATCCAGGATGGCACATCAATGCGAGCTGTGGCAAGAAGGTTTGCTGTGTCTGTCAGCGTAGTGTCCAGAGCATGGAGGCGCTACCAGGAGACAGGCCAGTACATCAGGAGACGTGGAGGAGGCCGTAGGAGGGCAACAACCCAGCAGCAGGATCGCTACCTCCGCCTTTGTGCAAGGAGGAACAGGAGGAGCACTGCCAGAGCCCTGCAAAATGACCTCCAGCAAGCCACAAATGTGCATGTGTCTACTCAAAACGATCAGAAACAGACTCCATGAGGGAGGTATGAGGGCCCGACGTCCACAGGTGGGGGTTGTGCTTACAGCCCAACACCGTGCAGGACGTTTGGCATTTGCCAGAGGACACCAAGATTGGCAAATTCGCCACTGGTGCCCTGTGCTCTTCACAGGTGAAAGCAGGTTCTCACTGAGCACATGTGACAGACGTGACAGAGTCTGGAGACGCCAAGGAGAATGTTCTGCTGCCTGCAACATCCTCCAGCATGACCGGTTTGGCAGTGGGTCAGTAATGGTGTGGGGTGGCATTTCTTTGGGGGGCCGCACAGCCCTACATGTGCTCGCCAGAGGTAGCCTGACTGCCATTAGGTACCGAGATGAGATCCTCAGACCCCTTGTGAGACCATATGCTGGTGCGGTTGGCCCTGGGTTCCTCCTAATGCAAGACAATGCTAGACCTCATGTGGCTGGAGTGTGTCAGCAGTTCCTGCAAGACGAAGGCATTGATGCTATGAACTGGCCCGCCCGTTCCCCAGACCTGAATCCAACTGAGCATATCTGGGACATCATGTCTCGCTCCATCCACCAACGCCACGTTGCACCACAGACTGTCCAGGAGTTGGCGGATGCTTTAGTCCAGGTCTGGGAGGAGATCCCTCAGGAGACCATCTGCCACCTCATCAGGAGCATGCCCAGGTGTTGTAGGGAGGTCATACAGGCACGTGGAGGCCACACACACTACTGAGCCTCATTTTGACTTGTTTTAAGGACATTACATCAAAGTTGGATCAGCCTGTAGTGTGTTTTTCCACTTTAATTTTGAGTGTGACTCCAAATCCAGACCTCCATGGGTTAAATTTGATTTCTATTGATAATTTTTGTGTGATTTTGTCGTCAGCACATTCAACTATGTAAAGAACAAAGTATTTAATAAGAATATTTCATTCATTCAGATCTAGGATGTGTTATTTTAGTGTTCCCTTTAATATATATATATATATATATATATAGCCTGGTAGGTATGTCACAGTTCAGTTAGAGTGCCTCCACCCAAGCGGATACACCCCAGCTTGCTTCGGTAAGCCATCCTAGTGAAAGGATTTAGGGTAGATGGATGTGTTAGTGATGGCCATACTTCCCACAATAGAGGAGGTAGGACTTGATCCTGTTAAATGTTCCTCACCTTACAATCCCTGCGACTTGACTTTGTTCCCTGTCTCTTCTTCCCTTTAGGCCCCACCTTGGCTTTCTGCCCCAGATTCAGAAGACCAACCACAATAGGTAAGTAAGCTTTCTTTATATAGGATAAAGTCATGAATTACTGTACATATACGGTGAATGGGTACACTTAGCACCTTTCATATTATTATTATCAACACATATTTTACTCTATATATCGTCACTACAAATATAACTGTACATTACACTACTAATGCATGCAATACAAAAAAATAGCTAGCTTTACCATGGTCTCTACTACCATGGACCCGGGATTTGCTGGCTTACCCACTGCGCAGACAAATTAAAATTTATGGATCAGAGTGTTCCTATAAAAGGTCCATTGGTATTCCCTATGTAATACCTCCTGCAGTAACTTCACTTTGATAAGTGTATATTGGATCTACCTATATCTGTTCAGTGATAAATCCGATCCGTATGGAGGTACTGGTCTGGATATCTGGTGTGAAAGCAGACTTTGCAGTATAAACCCACTCTCTGAGGCGTACTATCCTTTGACAGGTGATAATGCAATCCGCCTCTCGGTACTCAATAACCAGCGGGAGTATCTGTCTCTTACGTTGTACCCTTTTTATCACCACAGTATCCCCAGCTGCACCGGTGGAGGCTCTCCTCTTCCTAGAATCCCCTAAGGCCACTCCCCTTGAAGTTCCAGGAGTCGTTCAACAGGATGAAGTGTTTTCAATGGGTAGAGATTAAACTGACACGACTTTCCGTCTAGACCTTGGCTTATCCGGTGTAGAGCCCTCACTTAGTCTGTAGAACCTGTGGTGCCGCAGTCCTCTACTGATAGGGTTTCTCTCGTCGGACCCTTACCATATTAGCAATGGCCGGGTATCAGTCATAGGAAACACTAGTCCAGTACTTGTGCCTCAGTGTCCCTCTATTATATATCTATTATTATATTCTGTCCTGGATGATGTCGAGACCTGCTACGGTTTACCTCTTTTGTTAAGAATGGCCTTCTTTCCGGATCTACCTGTAGAGAATCAATTAGGTTATAGAGTCACGGTCCAGCTACCTCCTTGCCGGATCCATAGGATAGCAGTTGTCCATGTACCACCCTCCCTCCAGGAGTATCACTACCACTTGTTGTAGCCCCCCGGATAGGACTCAGGCCACAGTTATCCAACCTTCACTCTGCGATCTCTTGTCTGCTCTTTGTAGGACCCTGGTCCCTGCATCACAGTCTCTATTGCTCCGATAATACTCCCCCGACTCTGGTCTGAACTATGCGGGCGTTCTGATCCTGACACTGTAGATATGCTAGCTCATCCGACACTACCGCCCAGGCGTGGAATCAGATGAACATCTCCCCCTATCGTTAATCTAAGGGGTACTGTAGTCTCTAGGAGGCGACTACTCAAGGGTGCTACCCTGCCTTCTGGTGACCAGGGAATTACAGTAAGTGTAATGTCCTTTATGGTAGCGGTATCTCAGCTGCTCACTCCTTTACACCAGCCGCCTGCTTGTCTCAGTCACTCTAGAGCAGATTATTAGGGCTCTCCACTGCCCCTGATGTGTCCCCCCTCTGTACTGTATTACTGACCAGCAGGGAGGAGTTTCCTGAGGGGTTTTCTACAAGTGCGCCACTCCCCCGGTCCGCCTTTCCCCTGCGTCACTCACAGGGACCGCCCGGCATGCAGACTCTGGCTGCTCCCGCCGATACTCCTCCTCCTCTGTCCCGGGTCACCGCCTCTCCTCCGTGCCGCACCTTCGATCAGCGGGCTCGACGCTCTATGCTGACCGCTCCCTCTCAGGTCCCTCTGGCTCTCCGTTTAGTACTCTCGTCGCCACCGTTCGGCTACGACGTCCCGGCTCTCCTCCTCTCTCCTCTTTCTCCCCGCTGCCGTTGGGCACACCGTGCGCTGCTCCCCATCCCTGCATGACGGTCCCGCACCCCAACACCTAACCTTCTAGAGCCTTCTTCACCATCTCTGCCCACCAATGTATTCATATACACATAGCCCTAGGGGTCCATCCTGGCAGTACTGTAACATTACCTTAGTTTATTATGTAAATATATCCTTACTTATACAGTCAATATATATTTAATAAATAAATAATTTCCAACTCAGCCTACAGGGCTATAGATTATATATAGAGAGAGAGAGAGAGAGAGAGAGAGAGAGAGAGAGATACACGCACTCACACACATACATACACACGCACACACACAAACTGAATTGTTAGAAAAATACAAAAGGTGTGGTTTAATTCAGGGTATGTGTGACAAAGGTACTGCAAGGCTTGTTCAGGTATACATCTCATACGCGTACAGTCAACATGATTATATAGCACTGGTACAGGAGCCTTTGTCACAGGTAAGAGGAGGCGTGTGAGATATATGTGCTGATATGGCATGTGTGGCAGCTAACATTTCTTTATTACACACGGCCAGGTTAACAGTGTAACAGCGTCAGCATTTGATGAGCAAATTCAGCTACAGAGGCAATTCGCAACATGGTTTTGCCAAGGTGCCAAACTGTCTCTTCAAAACGGATTTACTCCTAACTGTAGGGGTAAGCAGGCCCCACGTCTCCATTCACCATGTCGACATTGATGATCTTGGCATAGGTAAAGCGTTGACATTAGGGTTGACACCTAGAAAACGTCAACATTGTCATAATATCGACATTTCTACGAGGTCTAGTAGGGTTGCCATTAGGGACAGAACAACAGGAACAGTATGTTTACATTCTAAGGGGGGAATTCAAATGTTTGAAAAGTGAGCTGGGTGTCTTTTTTTTCCTATCTAATAGACAGGAAAAAACAGACACCCAACCGACTTTTCAAACATTTGAATTCCCCCCTAACAATGTTGAAGTAACAAGTTTTGACATGCAGAATGTTTAACATATATACAGTTATCGAGGGAGATGGCAGGACTAGGAATTGTAGGACGCTGTGGAAGAGACATAGGGGGAGATTTATCAAAATTTGGAGAGAAAAAGTCCCAAACAATCAGCTCCTGTCATTTCTCAAACATAGCCGGTAACATGGCAGTTAGGAACGGATTAGTTGGCACTTTCTCTCTCTCCAAGCTTTGATAAATCTCCCCCATGGTATCCTCACTGAGAAGTGTGCCTCCTTATTGGGTAACAGATCGTGTGTTTCGTGTCCCAGTATACAACAAGTTTACCCTGCTCATGCTAATTTCACAAACATGAGCTGACAAAACAATGTGCAATTCTGGAAACCGGCCACCAAAGCTAGGAACCGGCTGACCTTTTAAAAATCTAGGCCGGAGGTTCTCAAACTTGGTCCTCAGGACCTCACACACAGGTCACGTCTTCCAGGTCACCCAGCAGGTGCACAGGTGTACTCATTACTCATCGACACATTTTAAAAGATCCACAGGTGGAGCTGATTTTTCCACTTGCAATTCTGTGAGGAGACCTGGAAAACATGAACTGTTTGGGGTCCTGAGGGCAGAGTTTGAGAACCTGTGAATTCGGAAAGAGGTGCAACCCATACTTGCCTACCTGACCCTCTCCATGAGGGAGAAAATGCTTTGTTCCTGGACTTTCCTGGTAATGTATGATTGCCATCACCTGTGGTGAGCTAGGTAATTGATAAGAAAGGTGTTTCACCACAGGTGATGGCAATCATACATTACCAGGAAAGTCCAGGAACAAAGCATTTTCTCCCTCATGGAGAGGGTCAGGTAGGCAAGTATGCAACCACTACAATATACAGGAATCAAAGTATACCAGCAGCCTACATGCACCACAGGCAGCCATTCTACGTGCTCAACCCAACATGTATTACTGTTTCTCATATATCCTTCCTTTTTATTACCCTCTCGCTTTTCTCTTTCTATACCCCTCAAAACAAAAATACAAATGAATGATGACAAAAACATACAATCTGTCAATTCAACAGGAGCTAGTAAGATCAGTGAGGCATGAGGTACATTCAAAAGCCCACAAAATGGCAGCCCCCGCTGTGCACAGATGGCATATTACCCCTTTCCTAAATGTGCCCTACAGGTAATTGCAGAACCGTTGTCCTAAGCAACCACTTTTTCTCTGGTTCTTTTTGTCTAAACTGTGCTAACGTCTGGCTGATTGCAACGTTTCCTTCTATGCCTGCTTTTCATAACCGTCCCCGAATAAATCCAGAGAGGGAATGACAAATTACAACCCAAAAAATAAAAGGTATTCATATAAAGTGACGAATGTCTACAGATGGTAAGCCCTGGTATGAAAAGGTGGATGCCCACACGTGGCAGTGTATAAGGGTGACCAAAAGTGATAATCAATGGTGAATATGATCAGGGAGATGCATCAATCCTTTGAGAGTGATAAAATGGTGAAGTTGCCCATAACAACCAATCAAATTCGGTCATTTCATACATTGTGCCAGATAAATGACAGCTGCTTTGTGCAAGTTCTTCACTCTATATATCTCCAAGGCTTGATACATCTCCCCTTATCAATGCAGTAAATTGCTAGTCATTCTAGAACCCTTTAGTAGCTGTCACTACACCTGTAGATCCTGCCTGTGGCATAATCCAATGGATGACTGGAGAGATAAGGAGTCCTCACATCCTCACTTAGCACCTTATGACCCCAGGAGTGGCTCTGGCGGCTTCAGCATCCAGCAAATGCTATGTACAAATAGCTGCACCAGACGTCAGACCGTCTGTAACTATACATAGTAACTATCTCTTCCCAACTTATGGGTGCACATACACTTGCCGAGAAAATGAGCGACGTTGCTCATTTCACCCATCCTGAGCGACGTCGCTCATTTTTTTGTCAAGTGTGTTTGCCGCCACCAACCAGCAATGCCCGGTTCTGTGGGTCATTAATGCATGCTCAATCTGGACTGTCGACCAAGAGCTGCCTGCACAACCCGGCCGCTGCGTGACGTCACTGAGCGATATGAACATCATATCGCTCAGTGTGTATGCCCGGCCACCAACCGCCCGGCCCGGTAGGGGGAAACACAAGGCGACGTCGTTCATAGAGCACATTGCCTAGGGTGTACCCACTTTAAGGGCCCTACACACGAGGTGATTTGAACGATGAGCAATGAATGATTTTTGCAAACATCAATATTGTCCAAATTGGCTTGCCGTGATAAACGATGATACACCAATGATGAACGACTGCGGGGACGAGCATCGTTCATCGTCTGTGCCTCCACACTGAACGATAGATCATTCATTTTTTAACTATATCTTTCTAAAATGTCGTCCAGTATGTAGGGCCCTTTAGAGTCGCAACAGTAGTAGTGATGGGGGAATAGGTCAGGCAATTAATGGAATGAATCCATAATTGCCAATAGCCCCTAATGTTGGGATAGTTCCAGTTTCTAAAGATTTGGCCCTTGGAAATGTCCCTATGTTGAAATACAGCCGCATGTAACGATCATTTATTCCTGCATGTTAGTTGCATTTTTTTGCCTTTTCTTTTCTTCCCTGGGATTTAGTACTTGAACTAGCGAAGAAAGACATTTAAAATGCAGAAATAACTCACAATAAAATTCAGACTATAGCACGATGGGGATTCAGTGCCACAAGGTCCACGGAGAGCAATGCTGTACAAGGTGCACTCAGCAGCAAATGTGTCCCTGGAAACTACTTTAATGTGTTGATGTTATCTCCTCCACGCCGGGCAACCAGTGACCCCTCCCTTATTATTACCTATGTGACAGCGAGCTTTACTGGGTGTTGATGGTAGTTGGATAAGTAGGGGTGTAAGAATTACTGTGTAATACTTCTTTTCATTTGCATTACTCATCGCTACTGGAGTCTCCCTATACGTAAGGCCTGCCATCACGGAGGGGCAGATGTATTAAGCCTGGAGAAATGATAAAGAAGTGATAACTGGAAGGTGATAAGGCACCAGCCAATCAGCTCCTGTCATTTTTCAAACCCATAATGATTGGCTGGTGCCTTATCACCTTCCACTTATCACTTCTCCCAGCTTAATACATCTGCCCCTGAAACCTTTCCACACATGTATAACATTGTACTGCTGTGCATAGAGCTTCCACAATACTAACAAAGAAAAAGTAAAATACATTGTAAATGAAACTTCATCTATATATGTATATAAATGTGAAAAGCCCTCACTCAGTGGAAGATGTATTAGCCTGGAGAAGGCATAAGGAAGTGATAAACCAGTGATATGTGCAAGGTGATAAATGCACCAGCCAATCAGCTCCATTTTGTAAATTAACAGTTAGGATCTGATTGGATGGTGCGTTTATCACCTTGCATTTATCACTAGTTTATCACCTCCTTATGCCTTCTCCAGGTTAATACATCTGCCCCTCACTGACTTATCACTAATTCTCTTACTTTCCGATATATTAGGAAGCTGAAATGTAACATAGGTATTCCACAGGTGGGTTATAGGAAAACTACGTAATTGGATTTTTAATAAACCTCCCCTAAGGGGATGAACAGGGGGTTGACATACTGACGTCATTACAGATGCGTGGCTTGTGTTGCGTGAATGATAACGCCCAATCGGATGAAAATTTGGATTGCCCCTCTAGTTTGTAGAATTTAATAAACTACAAAATATGGTCCTGTCACTTTTTACCGTATCTGCTACGGGTGCTACACGGGTAACGGCAAGAACCATGGATTCATATTTACTTACATTAAGACGTCTCAAATTTACAGCTCTATAGATTTACCAAATTTTTAACACTGATTTATATTTACACCCGTGAAAATCAGAAACTCCCGTGCAAAGAACGGGTAGAATAGCTAGAAAGGTGCGTTTGACACAACAATCTTTCTGCATCACTCGGATAAGAACAGCACCTCTGTGTCACACCACAGCCCTTTAGAGTGTAAGCGCTCATGAACGGTTTTCGTGTTTATGTACTTTGCAAGCTGCTGCGGACCCCTCAATGGTCCCATAGAAAAATAAGAATTTACTTACCGATAATTCTATTTCTCGTAGTCCGTAGTAGATGCTGGGACTTCCGTAAGGACCATGGGGAATAGCGGCTCCGCAGGAGACTGGGCACAAAGTAAAAGCTTTAGGACTAGCTGGTGTGCACTGGCTCCTCCCCCTATGACCCTCCTCCAAGCCTCAGTTAGGATACTGTGCCCGGACGAGCGTACACAATAAGGAAGGATTTTGAATCCCGGGTAAGACTCATACCAGCCACACCAATCACACCGTACAACCTGTGATCTGAACCCAGTTAACAGTATGATAAAACTTAGGAGCCTCTAAAAAGATGGCTCACAACAATAAACAACCCGATTTTTTGTAACAATAACTATATACAAGTATTGCAGACAATCCGCACTTGGGATGGGCGCCCAGCATCCACTACGGACTACGAGAAATAGAATTATCGGTAAGTAAATTCTTATTTTCTCTGACGTCCTAGTGGATGCTGGGACTTCCGTAAGGACCATGGGGATTATACCAAAGCTCCCAAACGGGCGGGAGAGTGCGGATGACTCTGCAGCACCGAATGAGAGAACTCCAGGTCCTCCTCAGCCAGGGTATCGAATTTGTAAAATTTTGCAAACGTGTTTGCCCCTGACCAAGTAGCTGCTCGGCAAAGTTGTAAAGCCGAGACCCCTCGGGCAGCCGCTCAAGATGAGCCCACTTTCCTTGTGGAATGGGCTTTAACAGATTTTGGCTGTGGCAGTCCTGCCACAGAATGTGCAAGCTGAATTGTACTACAAATCCAACGAGCAATCGTCTGCTTAGAAGCAGGAGCACCCAGCTTGTTGGGTGCATACAGGATAAACAGCGAGTCAGATTTTCTGACTCCAGCCGTCCTGGAAACATATATTTTCAGGGCCCTGACTACGTCCAGTAACTTGGAGTCCTCCAAGTCCCTAGTAGCCGCAGGTACCACAATAGGTTGGTTCATGTGAAACGCTGAAACCACCTTAGGGAGAAATTGAGGACGAGTCCTCAATTCTGCCCTGTCTGAATGAAAAATTAGGTAAGGGCTTTTATAGGATAAAGCCGCTAATTCTGAGACACGCCTGGCTGAAGCCAGGGTCAACAGCATTACAACTTTCCATGTGAGATATTTCAAGTCCACAGTGGTGAGTGGTTCAAACCAATGTGATTTTAGAAACCCTAAAACTACATTGAGATCCCAAGGTGCCACTGGTGGCACAAAAGGAGGCTGTATATGCAGTACCCCCTTGACAAACGTCTGAACTTCAGGCACTGAAGCCAGTTCTTTCTGGAAGAAGATCGACAGGGCCGAAATTTGAACCTTAATGGATCCTAATTTTAGGCCCATAGACAGTCTTGCTTGCAGGAAATGTAAGAAACGACCCAGTTGAAATTCCTCTGTGGGGGCCTTCTTGGCCTCACACCACGCAACATATTTTCGCCAAATGCGGTGATAATGTTTCGCGGTTACATCCTTCCTGGCTTTGATCAGGGTAGGGATGACTTCATCTGGAATGCCTTTTTCCATCAGGATCCGGCGTTCAACCGCCATGCCGTCAAACGCAGCCGCGGTAAGTCTTGGAACAGACAAGGTCCCTGCTGGAGCAGGTCCTTTCTTAGAGGTAGAGGCCACGGATCCTCCGTGAGCATCTCTTGCAGTTCCGGGTACCAAGTTCTTCTTGGCCAATCCGGAGCCACGAGTATAGTTCTTACTCCTCTCTTTCTTATGATTCTCAGTACTTTTGGTATGAGAGGCAGAGGAGGGAATACATAAACCGACTGGTACACCCACGGTGTTACCAGAGCATCCACCGCTATTGCCTGAGGGTCCCTTGACCGTGCGCAATATCTGTCCAGTTTTTTGTTGAGACGGGACGCCATCATGTCCACCTTTGGTTTTTTCCAACGGTTTACAATCAGTTGGAAGACTTCTGGGTGAAGTCCCTACTCCCCCGGGTGGAGGTCGTGTCTGCTGAGGAAGTCTGCTTCCCAGTTGTCCACTCCCGGAATGAACACTGCTGACAGTGCTACCACATGATTTTCCGCCCAGCGGAGAATCCTTGCAGCTTCTGCCATTGCCCTCCTGCTTCTTGTGCCGCCCTGTCTGTTGACGTGGGCGACTGCCGTGATGTTGTCCGATTGAATCAATACCGACTGACCCTGAAGCAGAGGCCTTGCTTGACTTAGGGCATTGTAAATGGCCCTTAGTTCCAGGATATTTATGTGAAGAGACGTTTCCATGCTTGACCACAAGCCCTGGAAATTTCTTCCCTGTGTGACTGCTCCCCAGCCTCTCAGGCTGGCATCCGTGGTCACCAGCATCCAATCCTGAATGCCGAATCTGCGGCCCTCTAGAAGATGAGCCCTCTGTAACCACCACAGGAGAGAGACACCCTTGTCCTTGGAGATAGGGTAATCCGCTGATGCATCTGAAGATGCGATCCGGACCATTTGTCCAGCAGATCCCACTGAAACGTTCTTGCATGGAATCTTCCGAATGGAATCGCTTCGTAAGAAGCCACCATTTTTCCCAGGACTCTCGTGCATTGATGCACTGACACCTGGCCTGGTTTTAGGAGGTTCCTGACTAGCTCGGATAACTCCCTGGCCTTCTCCTCCGGGAGAAACACCTTTTTCTGGACTGTGTCCAGAATCATCCCCAGGAACAGTAGACGTGTTTTTGGAATCAGCTGTGATTTTGGGATATTTAGAATCCACCCGTGCTGACGTAACACTACCTGAGACAGTGCTACTCCGAACTCTAACTGTTCCCTGGACCTTGCCCTTATCAGGAGATCGTCCAAGTAAGGGATAATTAAGACGCCTTTTCTTCGAAGAAGAATCATCATTTCGGCCATTACCTTGGTAAAGACCCGGGGTGCCGTGGACCATCCAAACGGCAGCGTCTGAAACTGATAATGACAGTCTTGTACCACAAACCTGAGGTACCCTTGGTGAGAAGGGAAGATTGGGACATGGAGATAAGCATCTTTGATGTCCAGAGATACCATATAGTCCCCTTCTTCCAGATTCGCTATCACTGCTCTGAGTGATTCCATCTTGAACTTGAACCTTTTTATGTAAGTGTTCAAGGATTTTAGATTTAAAATTGGTCTCACCGAGCCGTCCGGCTTCGGTACCACAAACAGCGTGGAATAATACCCCTTTCCCTGTTGTAGGAGGGGTACCTTGATTATCACCTGCTGGGAATACAGCTTGTGAATAGCTTCCAATACTGCCTCCCTGTCGGAGGGAGACGTTGGTAGAGCAGACTTCAGGAATCTTCGAGGGGGAGACGTCTCGAATTCCAATTTGTACCCCTGTGATACTACCTGCAGGATCCAGGAGTCCACTTGCGAGTGAGCCCACTGCGTGTTGAAATTTTTGAGACGGGCCCCCACCTTGCCTGAGTCCGCTTGTAAAGCCCCAGCGTCATGCTGAAGACTTGGCCGAAGCGGGGGAGGGCTTCTGCTCCTGGGAAGAGGCTGCCTGGTGCAGTCTTTTTCCTCTTCCTCTGCCCCGGGGCAGAAATGAGTGGCCTTTTGCCCGCTTGCCCTTATGGGAACGAAAGGACTGAGTTTGAAAAGACGGTGTCTTTTTCTGCTGAGAGGTGACCTGGGGTAAAAAGGTGGACTTTCCAGCCGTTGCCGTGGCCACCAGGTCTGATAGACTGACCCCAAATAACTCCTCCCCTTTATACGGCAATACTTCCATATGTCGTTTGGAATCTGCATCACCTGACCACTGTCGCGTCCATAACGCTCTTCTGGCAGAAATGGACATCGCACTCACTCTTGATGCCAGGGTGCAAATATCCCTCTGTGCATCACGCATATATAGTAATGCATCCTTTAAATGCTCTATAGTTAATAATATACTGTCCCTATCCAGGGTATCAATATTTTCAGTCAGGGAATCCGACCAAGCCACTCCAGCGCTGCACATCCAGGCTGAGGCGATTGCTGGTCGCAGTATAACACCAGTATGTGTGTATATACCTTTTAGGATATTTTCCAGCCTTCTATCAGCTGGTTCCTTGAGGGCGGCCGTATCAGGAGACGGTAAGGCCACTTGTTTTGATAAGCGTGTGAGCGCCTTATCTACCCTAGGGGGTGTTTCCCAACGTGCCCTAACCTCTGGCGGGAAAGGGTATAGTGCCAATAATTTGTTAGAAATCAGCAGTTTTTTATCGGGGGAAACTTTTAGCGCCCCTGACGGTGTCTGAGACGCCTGAATAGGCACTAACTGATTTGCCGGCTGTCTCATGTCGTCAACAGTTTTTTGCAAAGTGCTGACATTGTCACGTAATTCTTTAAATACAACCATCCAGTCAGGTGTCGACTCCCTAGGGGGTGACATCACTAACACAGGCAATTGCCCTGCTTCCACATCATTTTCCTCCTCATACATGTCGACACAATCGTACCGACACCCAGCACACACACAGGGAATGCTCTGACAGAGGATAGGACCCCACTAGCCCTTTGGGGAGACAGAGGGAGAGTTTGCCAGCACACACCAGAGCGCCATATATATTCAGGGATAACCTTATATAAGTGTTACTCCCTTTATAGCTGCTGTATTATATATTAGCTGCCAATAGTGCCCCCCTCTCTTGTTTTACCCTGTTTCTGTAGTGTAGTCTGCAGGGGAGAGTCAGGGAGCCGTCCTTCCAGCGGAGCTGTGAAAGAAAATGGCGCTTGTGTGCTGAGGAGATAGGCTCCGCCCCCTTCACGGCGGCCTTTTCTCCCGCTTTTTTCTGGAAAACTGGCAGGGGTTAAATGCATCCATATAGCCCAGGAGCTATATGTGATGCATTTCTTTAGCCACATAAGGTTTTTATCAAGTTTTATTGCGTCTCAGGGCGCTCCCCCCCAGCGCCCTGCACCCTCAGTGACCGGAGTGTGAAGTGTGCTGAGAGCAATGGCGCACAGCTGCAGTGCTGTGCGCTACCTTATCTGAAGACAGGAACGTCTTCTGCCGCCGCTTTCTCCGGACCTCTTCGCTCTTCTGGCTCTGTAAGGGGGCCGGCGGCGCGGCTCCGGGACCCATCCAGGCTGAACCTGTGATCGTCCCTCTGGAGCTAATGTCCAGTAGCCAAGAAGCCCAATCCACTCTGCACGCAGGTGAGTTCGCTTCTTCTCCCCTTAGTCCCGCGCTGCAGTGAGCCTGTTGCCAGCAGGACTCACTGAAAATAAAAAACCTAAGTATACTTTTACTTCTAAGCAGCTCAGGAGAGCCACCTAGATTGCACCCTTCTCGGCCGGGCACAAAATCTTAACTGAGGCTTGGAGGAGGGTCATAGGGGGAGGAGCCAGTGCACACCAGCTAGTCCTAAAGCTTTTACTTTGTGCCCAGTCTCCTGCGGAGCCGCTATTCCCCATGGTCCTTACGGAAGTCCCAGCATCCACTAGGACGTCAGAGAAAGGATAATAGTATTAATACTCTGTGCTGCTGATGAACTGGCTTCTTCCACTATATATCTCTCAGTCTGTGGCTTCCTGCTGCCTCCATTCCCCTCCTCACTTCATGTAACTAATACTGTCACCTGCAGCCCTGTCCTCACTAACACATCACTCATCTCCTGATATACTCAGTGCTGCTAGATTAACCGGTCTCCATCCTTTTTTGTCATTTTATTTATTTAAAAAACAGCTCTTTCAAACCCTTTACTTACATTACACCTTTGATGGTGCACGTTCTCCTGGCTTTATTCAGTTGTGTCACAGCTATAATAAATTCTAGGGGACCTCTTCCAGAGCCCTTCCTCCATAATCATCCGAGTGGCACTGGAAGGAGGGATAGGACACAGTACTAGAAAGAAGCAGGAAGATGTCCTGTCCATCTACTTAGGAGACGTCTAACATTTCCTATCACGAGTCACAGCAGCACTGTGCTTATCTGCACTGACAGGGAAAACATTTCCTCAACAAAGCACTGAGCCATTCTGTGAACAGGGAAGTGTGCAAGGGCTCAGTGACTTCTGGGAAACAATTGGAGATAGTCAGACCCAATAAACTGATGACACTATAATATAACAATTTATTGATCTCCTAACTTACGTCACAGTGACAAATGACAATATTGCCAATTCAGGTATTCTTAGCACCACTACCCCATACAGGCCATGTACTACAGTATTGTGCGTCCTTCTTTCTGTACAGCCCTAATATGAGGAATTATAGTGGTAAGACCTTTGGTCCAAAAGACTCATAGCAGATATACTTATTTCCACATATATTTGGCACAAACATTTATTGCACTTCATATCGATCGCCGACTTATCTAAAAACACTACACTATCAGGCGCCTCCTGTTCTCTTATGTCCACTGTACTAGGGGCCTAATTCAGATCTGATCGCAGCAGCAAATTTGTTAACTAATGGGCAAAACCATGTACACTGCAGGGGGGGCAGATATAACGTGCAGAGGTTAGATTTGGGTGGGTTATATTGTTTCTGTGCAGGGTAAATACTGCCTGCTTTATTTTTACACTGCAATTTAGATTTCAGTTTGAACACACCCCACCCAAATCTAACTCTCTCTGCACATGTTATATCTGCCCCCCGTAGTGCACATGGTTTTGCCCATTTGTTAACAAATTTGCTGCTGCGATCAACTCTGAATTAGGCCCTATAACAGAAAAAGTATATATATTATATATCACATATATATGCTATTATGAGGGCTTATGTAAGGGTTTGCAGTCAGTTAGTATGAGCCTCCTTTTATAAAGAGAAGTATTGATAGAGCTTTAAAACAATCCAGTTGCTCTGTGACATTAAACAACAAGATTTTCTCATTTCACAGTCTATAACCTGAGCAGCCGTCCCACAATCAGGCAGCCCGTATGCCCCATAAATCTCCGTCGGCTGCTTCCTGACACCTGTTTCCCCGCTGTCTATACCTCTGCTGCTTTTCCTGTTCGCACTCCTTTTTTATTTATTTTTGCTGCCGTCAACACCATTTATTTACCGACTTTATCATTGTGACAGAGTTGTACACAGAACATTTTTCAGCCACAAACTCCCTGCACAAGCGAGTTTACTGCGTTATCTTGATGGGACGTAGTAAGACAAAATTATTTTTTTTCTTCCCCCCCAAAGGTCGCGAAAAGCTGTCACCGGGATTTGAGTGGAGGATCTGCAGCGAATCTCTCAAAGTCATTGTTATTCTGCCTGAGCGTTTAGCGTCTGCCCGCCTCCTACGCCCCAGCTTACATCTCAGCTCTCTACCTTTTACTACTTACATAATAGTGATAAATCACACATAAGCAGGGCCATTCTGCTAAGCACCTCTTTTATCTCCGCCAAGTGGTCTCTATAAACCCAAACCGACAAATCCCAGGAGCCATATTTACTGCTGGCGCCTCGCACTGGAGAGTATTTCCAGTAGATCCCTATCAGCTCATCTCTCCCCTGACTCCAGTCACATAATACAGCATAAGGTGTGCTAGGGCACTCAGGTGTAAAACAGTATGCGCAATGTAGCCAGCATCTTGTTTTTATCCATCCTCACTTACCCAATACTGGAGCAGATGTATTAAGCCTGGAGAAGTGATAAAGAAGTGATATGTGGAAGTTGATAACGCACCAGACAATCATTGCGGGTTTGAAAAATGACAATTAGGAGCTGATTGGCTGTCACATTAATCACCTTCCACTTATCACTGCTTTATCACTTTTGCAGGCTTAATACATCTGCCCCACACACTTTAACATGACAGTTTGGAGCTGATTGGTGATAAGTGCAAGGTGATCATGCACCAGCCAATCAGCTCCAATATGTAAATTTACAGTTAGGAGCTGATTGGCTGGTGCGTTTTCACTTATCACTGCTTTATCACTCCTCCAGGCTTAATACATCTGCCCCACTGTCTGCAAAGTACAAGGGGGCAGATGTATTAAGCCTGGAGAAGTCATAAAGCAGTGATAAGTGCAAGGTGATAACGCACCAGCCAATCAGCTCGTAACTGCCAATTTACATACTGGAGCTGATTGGCTGGTGTGTTATCACCTTGCACTTATCACCGCTTTATCATTTCTCAAGGCTTAATACATCTGCCCCAATGTAAGCGATGGACCACTAAACCTCAACATTAAAATGTACAACTATTAAGCATGACAGTAAGGGGGTAATTCCGAGTTGATCGCAGCAGGAACTTTGTTAGCAGTTGGGCAAAACCATGTGCACTGCAGGGAAGGCAGATATAACATGTGCAGAGAGAGTTAGATTTGGGTGTGGTGTGTTCAATCTGCAATCTAAATTGCAGTGTAAAAATAAAGCATCCAGTATTTACCCTGCACAGAAACAAAATAACCCACCCAAATCTAACTCTCTCTGCACATGTTATATCTGCCTCCCCTGCAGTGCACATGGTTTTGCCCAACTGCTAACAAAGTTCCTGCTGCGATCAACTCGGAATTACCCCCTAAAACACGCTGTTCAGTGCTACCCTGACTTTCCTCAGCAGGTCTGTTAAAGAGTAACAGGTTTCCGCTCCCAGCACCATTTTTGTGGGCTAAAGTTTCATTTTCTTTCTCTTAAGAAGTTTTTGACGAGCCCGTCCTGATGACTCACAAATCATGTGACACCGAGATACGGAGGTGACTCAGAAACGATGATATGCAGAAAGCTCTGCACATAGAGCAGGCTGCCGTACTTTATTGCTCATATAAATGAAAGATAGAAAACGGTGGTTTTAAATCAGGGAAATTGCTTCCTGTAAAATACGCCGTGTTAAGCGGTCCTGCAGGACAGATTTATAAACATACCTTGTGTAATGATGGACACAGGGCCACGGGGAGAGAGGGGGAACGTTTGTCAGGGTGCCGACTCCTGAGCGCAGAGACGGGACGTGGAACACTAAGTGACAACACCGGGTGTGACAGGAGATTATGGACATGGTGTATGACGATAGCTAGTGCTGCGACACTCTGTAATCTACTGATAATGGCTACTTTACATTATCTAACGACAGAATATTTGTCTGTGCTGGCACAGTCACTTACAGGAGAGGATACAGGTGCCAAGCAGAAGCACATAGAGACGGATGGGCTCGGGGGAAACAGAGATGGGTATGACATCTTGAATGTAGTTGTGACCCTGAACATCAGTATAAAGGGCCTTACACCCAACTCATTCAACCAACAGGACTTTTGGCTAAGATCAATGTAGATCCAGCCACATGCTTGAGGTCTGTGCAGCATAACAGGGTCCCCTGGCAGAACTGCAATGCCCTATGAAGCAGGTAACAAGCAATGCGAGATAAATGGAATGGAACACAGATTTCTTTTCCAGCTAAACAATATCATTTTGCCCTGATAACATTTTTTTGGAATATTGCAGCTGGAAGGTGGGAGGCATTATAGCGCTGTTCTTATTTAGATACTCTTGTGCAAATAACATTTTAAAGTTATGTAGGATTTTTTTATTTTCATGTTTAGATTATAAGGTGCAGGATTGGCCCTTACAAACTCCTACGCACTATGTCTAAGGACTAGCATGTGGCGTCATCAGATCCACCCCCCAGATCAGGATGGAGGATCCCAAATTCCAGCCCCCCTGGGAAGGCTTTGCCTCACCTCACAGAACCTAGGCAGCTTGGAGGTAAAGGAGGACCTGAAGACCTGCCCCCTCTAAGTTGCCTTAAAGGCCTTTGGCAAAGGGAACCTTTCCTTCTGGACAGCCTGATGTCTTTATGCCACTCATGTTTGCCCTATCACACTTTGCACCCAGTATATTAATATACGGAACACATTATGGTTACTAGGACATATTTTACATGAAAATAATATCCTCAAACTAAGATAAAACACCAGAAGGATGTATCTGGACAGGCACACCTTGTACCTTGTGTACCAGGGGAAGCACACACACAAGGCAATGGGTTCAGAAGGCTTCACACAATGGAAATATTTAGTGTTCACTCTAGGCTGTTTTAGCAGGGCGCCGCGCCCTGCCCGTTTTTTAACAGGCAAAACCCGCCCTGCCCCTTTTGCGGCGCCCTGCTAGAACAGCCGCCCGCTCCCTGCACTCCCGGCGTGTATAGATGCTGTGCGCATGCGCGCGGCATCCATTCACGCATTGGGAGAGGGCTGGGGGAAGCCCAGCACCGACGGAGGTGCTGGGCACGCCCCCAACAGTGACGTCGCCGGCCACAGACGCTCTCTATAGTAGCGTCTGTGGGCCGCACCGCCCCCTAAAATGACAGAGGCGTGGCCGCGCCCCCATTTCGGCCGCGCGCGCGCACACATGTGCCCCCGGAGTTCGGCGCCCTGCCCCTTTTCACTCCTAGAGTGAACACTAATATTTACAGATAAGACACATACTGTAAGGTGACGGGGACCCTGCATGCAGGGGATGTGGGAGGATGTAGTGTAGGGAATACATATAAGGTGATGGGGGCCCTGCATGTAGGGGATATGGAAGAATGTAGTGTAGGGAATACATATAAGGTGAAGGGGGGCCCTGCATGCAGGGGATGTGGAAGGATGTAGTGTAGGGAATACATATAAGGTGACGGGGACCCTGCATGCAGGGGATGTGGGAGAATGTAATGTAGGGAATACATAGAAGGTGACGGGGACCCTGCATGTAGGGGATGTGGAAGGATGTAGTGTAGGGAATACATATAAGGTGACGGGGGCCATGCAGGCAGGGGATGTGGAAGGATGTAGTGTAGGGAATACATATAAGGTGATGGGGTCCCTGCATGTAGGGGATGTGGAAGGATGTAGTGTAGGGAATACATATAAGGTGACGGGGACCCTGCATGCAGGGGATGTGGGAGAATGTAATGTAGGGAATACATAGAAGGTGACGGGGACCCTGCATGTAGGGGATGTGGAAGGATGTAGTGTAGAGAATACATATAAGGTGAAGGGGGGCCCTGCATGCAGGGGATGTGGAAGGATGTAGTGTAGGGAATACATATAAGGTGACGGGGACCCTGCATGCAGGGGATGTGGGAGAATGTAATGTAGGGAATACATAGAAGGTGACGGGGACCCTGCATGTAGGGGATGTGGAAGGATGTAGTGTAGGGAATACATATAAGGTGACGGGGGCCATGCAGGCAGGGGATGTGGAAGGATGTAGTGTAGGGAATACATATAAGGTGATGGGGTCCCTGCATGTAGGGGATGTGGAAGGATGTAGTGTAGGGAATACATATAAGGTGACGGGGACCCTGCATGCAGAGGATGTGGGAGAATGTAATGTAGGGAATACATAGAAGGTGACGGGGACCCTGCATGTAGGGGATGTGGAAGGATGTAGTGTAGGGAATACATATAAGGTGACGGGGACCCTGCATGCAGGGGATGTGGGAGAATGTAATGTAGGGGATACATATAAGGTGATGGGGCCCTGCATGTAGGGGATGTGGAAGGATGTAGTGTAGGGAACACATATAAGGTGATGAGGATCCTGCATGTAGGGGATATGGAAGGATGTAGTGTAGGGAATACATATAAGGTGAAGGGGGGCCCTGCAGGCAGGGGATGTGGAAGGATGTAGTGTAGGGAATACATATAAGGTGATGGGGACCGTGCATGTAGGGGATGTGGAAGGATGTAGTGTAGGGAATACAGATACTGTGATGGGGGCCCTGCAGGCAGGGGATGGGATCCTGCCCATCATCGTATAATATATATAAGATGATGGGTGGGGTTCACTACGGCTGGCCGGCGGTCGGGCTCCCGGCGACCAGCATCCCGGCGCCGGGAGCCCGACCGCCGGCTTACCGACAGCGTGGCGAGCGCAAATGAGCCCCTTGCGGGCTCGCCACGCTACGGGCACGGTGGCGCGCTACGCGCGCCACACTATTTTATTCTCCCTCTATGGGGGTCGTGGACCCCCACGAGGGAAAATAAGTGTCGGTATGCCGGCTGTCGGGCTCCCGGCGCCGATATACTGAGCGCCGGGAGCCCGACCGCCGGCATACAGAAGACCACCCGATGGGTGGCATGTCATGTACGCGTGGGATGTTAGAGGAGGTACTACAGATAAGGTGATGGGGCCCTGCGTGCAGGGGATGTGGGAAGGTCTAGGGAATACATATAAGGTGACGGAGACCCTGCATGCACGGAATGTGGGAGGATGCACGAGTGGTGTAATGGTTAGCATTACTACCTCACGGTACTGAGGTCATAGGTTTGATTCCAACCACAGCCCTAACTGTGCGGAGTTTGTATAGTCTCCCCGTGCTTGCGTTGGTTTCCTCCTGGTACTACGGTTTATTCCCACAATCCCAAAATATACTGGTAGGATAATTGGTCCCGACAAAATGAACCTTAGTGTGGGAGTGTACATGGGCAGGATAGATGGGCCAGGTGGTTCGTATTTGCTGTCAAATTCTATGTTTCTATTTGTACTGTAGGGAATAGATTTATGGCGATGAGGATAATGTCTTGTATGCATGTGGTGTCAGAGTAGGTATTACAGGTAAGACACATAAGGTGAGGGGAGGGGGGGGGGTGTCATACATGCAAGGGATGTGGGAAGGCCTAGGCCAGTGCTTCTCAAACTGTGTGCCGTGGCACACTGGGGTGCCTTGGGACACTTGCAGGGGTGCCCTGGGTTGGTGGTCCAGGTCCGATTCACATTATGGTCAATTTAATAGTCAAGATCAGTGCTGGTGGCTGTCAATCATAAAATATGTGGCCAAACAGAAGCAAATCTTGTCCCTCACCACATAACTGACCCTAGGGATGACATATTTACACAAATTACTTCATTTAATAGCTCTTTTCTAAATTTCTCACTAAGAAACTTTTGCCCTAGGGGTGCCATGAACAAAAATTCTGATACTCTAGGGTGCCGTGATTCAAAAAAGTTTGAGAACATCTGGTCTAGGCAATAAATATAAGGTGACAGGGAGCCTGCATGCATTGGATGTGGGAGGATGTACTGTAGGGAATACATATTCGATGATTGGGGTGGGGGGGCAGGTACACATGGGCTTGTCAGATGAGGTTTTACAGATAAGACACAGGGGCAGATGTATTAACCTGGAGAAGGCATAAGGAAGTGATAAACCAGTGATATGTGCAGGGTGATAAAGGCACCAGCCAGTCAGCTCCAATATGTAAATTAACAGTAAGGATCTGATTGGCTGGTGCCTTTATCACCTTGCACATATCACTGGTTTATCACTTCCTTATGCTTTCTCCAGGTTAATACATCTGCCCCACAAAGTGGTGGGGAACTTGCATGTAGGGGGGTGACAGGGGCAATATTACAGGGTAATTATGGCGTGCTGCTTGCAGGGAGGTCTTAGGGTGGATATTACAGAGCACACAGGGTTATGAGGGGATCTTGCATGTACGGGGTGCCAGAGGGCATATTATGGGGCACACACTAATAATGGTAGTCAAGCCTGAGGGGGTGACTGAGGGGACATTACAGGTCACACAGGGTAATTGATAAGGGCTTTGCTAGCAGGGTGTGACGGAGGGTATTACACAGCAGGTAAATGTGATGGGGGTTCTGTATACAGGGTGTGAAACAGCTATTACACAGGTAAATGTGATGGGGTGCTGCAGGTAAGGGGTCGTGTCCGGAAGAATTGACACATGGCATTGATGGGGTCCCTGCATGTGGAGGGTGTCTGAGCGATATTACACAGGGCAATGTGATGGGGTCCCTGCATGCAGGGGGTGTGGGGGAATATTACAGAGGGCAATGTGATGGGTGTGGGGGAATATTACACAGGGCGATGTGATGGGGTCCTGCATGCAGAAGGTTTCAGAGGGATGTGATGGGGTCTCATCATGAAGGGGGTGTGGGGTAATACTGCACAGGGTAATGTGATGGGGTCCTGCATGCAGGGGGTGTGAGGGGAATATTACACAGGGTGATGTTATGGGGTCTCATCATGAAGAGGGTGTGGGGTAATAGTGCACAGGGTAATGGGATGAGGTCCTGCATGCAGAGGGATGTGATGGGGTCTCATCATGAAGGGGGTGTGGGGTAATACTGCACAGGGTAATGTGATGGGGTCCTGCATGCAGAGGGATGTGATGGGGTCTCATCATGAAGGGGGTGTGGGGTAATACTGCACAGGGTAATGTGATGGGGTCCTGCATGCAGAGGGATGTGATGGGGTCCCAGCATGCGGGGAGTGTCAGAGGGATATTACACA
Source organism: Pseudophryne corroboree (assembly GCF_028390025.1). NCBI lineage: Eukaryota > Metazoa > Chordata > Amphibia > Anura > Myobatrachidae > Pseudophryne > Pseudophryne corroboree. Next base: position 417,234,154 of record NC_086450.1, read on the forward strand.
GGGTAATGTGATGGGGTCCCAGCATGCGGGGAGTGTCAGAGGGATATTACACAGGGCAATGTGATGGGATCCCTTGCAGTGTTGGAGGTGGAGCCCCGGTCACTGTAGCAGCAGCATTAAATTGTTCACCTGCCGGCAGCAAGAACACAGCGATACACAATACAGAGGCAATACAAGTACCTTCAGGACTCCCAGAGCCGGTCCGGGCGCCGCCGGTCCCTCTTCTCCCGGTTTCCTTCCTCTCCTCTATTTCCGGGTCTCCGGAGCTCAGCAGCTCCCCCCGCCGGCACAGTGACGCCAGCGCCGCCCTGCACTCACTCAGCGCCGTGGACTACAAGTCCCGGCAGCCGCCGCCTCCTTCTCACACAGCTCACGCTCACATACAACACATACACACACACACACACACGTCACACATTTCATCCAGGCACACGTGCCGGCATAGTGTGTGCGCCCCACTGGGGGAAATGGAATTTGGACATTACTGGTGCACAGCTCTGGCTATAAGCTGTCACTGGGAAATCCATGGTCCTGCTCCATAATGACTGGTGCTATGTGTATAGTGCATACCTCCCAACATGACCCTCTCCAGGAGGGACACAATGTTCTGCTCCTGGACTTTTCTCTTAATTGATAATTGCAGGCACCTGATTTGAACAGGTTAATGGATATGAAAGGTGTTTCAGCACAGGTGATGGCAATCATAAATTAATAGGGAAGTCCAGGAGCAGAGCATTGTGTCCCTCCTGGAGAGGGTCATGTTGGGAGGTATGATAGTGGGAAATCACAAAATACCCATCTTCTTCCTATATATGTTTTATTATTTTTGTATGGTAAACGTAAGTTCTTATATATAAAATCAGCTAAGGTATGTCCCGTCTCCGACATGTGCAGTACCAACCGGGGTGCGTGTTGCCGAGTGCCAGCGACTACTGCTGCTGTCACTGGACAGTCCAGACACTGAGGACAGGGGACCACTCTAAGACGGGAACAACGGGATAAGTACACAACTGGGTGAGGTCAATGGCCAGACCTACAGTAGGTGAGCCAGTCTTTCATACCCTCCAACATGATCCCTTCCATGAGGTACAAAATGCTCTTCTACTGGAATTTATTATATGCAAGCGTGTACGCAGGAGGGGTAATTTATTATTTTTTCACCCATTTATTCAGTGAATGGGTGGATAGATCACTAGTACATTGCTTTGCCCAGGGCCTACAATGCTGTTACTCACCCTCCGGAGTCCTGCGGCACAGCAGCACTGCAGAAATCACTGGGAAAATGGCCATGGTGCCATTTTCCTGGCAATCTGCGCATGCGCTGTAGACTCTGGGACAGCGCAAGGGTCCCCTAGTGGCCAGAAATACAGCGCTTCCGGCTAGAGAGGAGGGGGCCCAGATGGAGCCTGCACACGGGCCTCCTCCTCTCCAGAAACGCCCCTATTGTAAGTGGTGGGAGTTTCATCATGACTGGAATGCACCACCGTTTGTCTTTAAGGCCTATCTAGATGGCTGGCTCCCAGGTCAGTGGTCACAATGTGGAGGGATCTATAGTAAGAGAGTATTCAGGGTGTGTCACCTGGAGACTCTCACTTGGAGGGCTTAGGACTAGTCAGGCCAGACAAAAACCAAGAGCACTGCTTCTCCTTTGTGACCAACTTGTCTTGAGTATTTCAGGCTCCTGTGCATCTGCAACAACCTGGAATGGGGCTTTTCACTTTTCGGCAGCTCCTCTGGAATGCGACAGAACATAGTAATTAGTTCTTCTGATTTTCTCATCAGTGTGGAGCTATTGGTCCAGTCTCCACACAGTCATCCTGGTGCTCAGTTGCACCAATATCCGCTTTTAAATGAGTTGCTGTCGGGTGGTAGATCCAGGCAAACATTGTCAAGTGTTTTGGAATTTTTTTTACCCACTGTTCCCCTGGTATCTGTGAGAATCAACTTTATATTTGGACCCTTCAGCTATATAGGAGGACCACGACTCCTTTTCTGGACACTCTATTAATCAAGAAGACCAACTGGTCTTCTAAAGGGCCTATTTTTCAGCTCAGGCTTAGCACTTTGTCTAGCCTTTGCAGCCACTTTGGTGGAATAACTCCTGGAAGGTTTACAAAACAGCATATTGAGGGCTGTGGAGATGCAGTTAGCAATTAATATCTTGGATGCATTGCAGAACAATGGTTCTACACAGAGAACGTTGCCTTTGGTTCTGTCAGTATAGCAACCAGATATTCAGCTTAGTGGTGACGCTCAGACTTCTCAAGCTTAAATCTTGGTTTCAAAAGGTTCCTGTCTATGCCTTTCAGGGAAGCTACTCATAAGACCGGACCTAGATAAAATCTAGTATGATGCTAGAGGCATAAAGAGTTCCTTCCTTGGGATAAATCCAAAATACCTCCTGTTGCTCCTCTGGCATTAATCAGTCACAGGAACAATTCGTGAGCCATCAGGCTGCCTATTTAAGGGAAGCATGATCCAAAAAGAAGCCATTCTGGAATTTAAAAAGGGGAAAGTCAAAGTCTTCAGGCAGTGGTAAATCCCCCCAGAGTATGGGATTAAATAGGGAAGTGATAGAGATTCCTGGTCATGGTGCCCAGCCTCACAAATTATGTATGTGATATATTCATTTCAGAACTCCCCTAAACTGTTTCATCCTCTCACAGCCTCCCGGAGACAAGGGCTGGGATATAATGAAGTCCAAGTTTGGCGGCCTTGCGGGAACTCGGAACTGGGACGTTTTTTTAAAGAGCCAATTATTAAGGCATGGCTTAGCTTTGTAAATGATTGCCTCTTTAAAATAATGTCCGAGTTTGTCCGGCATCCCACGCCTCAAACGATCTCAAACTTCAGGGTATGGGTCATTGGATAGACACAACTTAGGTCATTAGGTCGATCATGGAAGGTTGACATGCATTAGGTCGATAGGGACAATAGGTCGACATGATCATTAGGTCGACATGTACTAGGTCGACAGGTCAAAATGTCGACATGAGTTTTTTGACTGTTTTTGGTGTCGTTTTCTCCGTAAAGTGACGGGGAACCCAAATTAGTGCACCATGTCCCCTCGCATGGATCGCTTCGCTCGCCATGCTTTGGGCAAGGTGCCTCGCTTTGCTCGGCACAGATTACCGTTCCGGTCATAGTCCACGTGGATCGTTAAGTTAAAAAAAAATCCACAAAATGAAAAAAGGGTGAAAAAACCATGTCGACCTTTTGACCTGTCGACCTAGTACATGTCGACATAACGGCCATGTCGACCTAATGCATGTTGACCTAATGGCACTGTCTCCCTTCAGTGGTCGACCTAATGAGTGTCGACCTAAGTTGTGTCGACCTAACAAACGTAACCCAAACTTCATTACATCCCAGCAAAGGAGCGCACACATTCCATTTGTATGTTAAAGGGCTGCTGGCTGTGGTGGTCACCTGCTATATCCTGGATCGCTAAAGGAATTGAGGTGTTTTTTTTTCATATATATGTTCTTTATTTGTAGCTTTTCAGGCAAAAACAAAATACATAAACAGAGCAGTGTACAGTTTGGCGCCAAGAGCATTATAAACCATAGGAACATGTAAATACAGTTATTTGCCTGCAACAGAAGTATTTGAACTAAAGCCATATATTAGCTAGAGAGAAGATGGAATTGAGGTTTTTAATCCCTACTTTATGGAGCCCAAGAGAATTAATTCTTTGAGCCCTGTGTTGGATGTGAAGGCCCTTAGCAAGTCCTTCTGCAGCAGCATTTCAAGACAGCATTGGTTATTGAGCCCATGAAGGAAGGAGCTCTTGGCAGTTCTTGGTTACAAAGATGCATATTTTCATACGCCTATGCTGGTGGATCATCAGCGTTTCCTTTGCTTTGTCTTGTTTTTCAGTTGCTCTCTTCGGCCTGTTGTCAACTCAACAGGTCTTCACTAAGATCATTGCTTAGGTCTGAGGGTTTTAATTGTCCCATATTCATTCATCATCTCCATCTTAGTGCCAACTCTTGGATTATAAACAGGTCAAAACCAAAGCTGAGCCCATCGGCCAGTGTGGTGTGCATGTCACTGTAAATCCAAAGTACTACTTTCATCAAGAAGGCCTAATATTACAGGTTGAGGATGTTTGGAACTATTATTTTTTATAATTATTATTATTATTATTATCATCAGCATTGTAGAGAGAATGAGAGTCATTCACTCCAGTCTCTGACCCAGTGGAGTTTACAGTCTATGGGGGTCATTCTGACCCGATCGCTTGCTGCAGTTTGTCGCAGCATAGTGATCGGGTCGGAACTGCGCATGCGCTGGCGCCGCAGTGTGCCGGCGCATGGCAGCCATCTTTGCCTAGCGATCGCATCTGAGGCAGAGGCGGTCTCTGGGCGGGAGGGGGCTGGACGGCGGTGTTAAGCCGCCGTGTAGGGGGAGTGGTCCGGCCAACGCAGGCATGGCCAGACTGTTGGGGGGGCGGGCTGCGGCGGCTGCGTGACATCACATGCAGCCGCTGCGGGCCGGGGAGCGATGAGTAGCTCCCTGCCAGGGATGCGGTCAACATCCCGCTGGACGGGATCCCGGCGGTCGAAATACCGACGCCAAAATCCCGACCGCCACAATCCCGACATATTCTCCCTCCGTGGGTGTCCACGACACCCATAGAGGGAGAATACAATAGTGTGCCGAGCGTAGCGAGGCACCGTGCCCGCAGCGTGGCGAGCGAAGCGAGCCCGTAAGTGGCTGCGTTCCGCTCGCCACCCCTGTCGGGATTGTGTGGTCGGGATTCCGGCGTCGGTATTTCGACCGCCGGGATCCCGTCCAGCGGGATTACGTACTGATCCCCCCTGCCAGCATGCTAAAGCCGCACTGGTCGGGAGCTACTCTTGAAGTGCAAAGGCATCGCCGCTGTGCGAAGCCTTTGCGACGCCCTGTGCAGGCCGTCCCCCAGCATGTCAGTGTGAATGATCGTAGCTGTGCTAAATTTATCACAGCTACGATCAACTCGGAATGACCCCCTATATTCCCAACCACATGCACACACACACAGGGACACCGACAGCATGGCCAGTCGGTATCCGGTCTCTAGGTCGACAAGACTTATGTCGACCTTTTGACCTGTCCACCTAGACCATGTTGACCTAGAGACCCTGTCGACCTAGACACTGTCAACCTAAGTGTGGTCGACCTTCAATACCACACCCTGGCCAGTCCACCTCCATTACAAATATATTAATAAAAGGTGTTTGCGGCTGCACGTGCTGGGGTAAGGGGGCACCGGATAAGCAGCAGGGGGTGCGGGAGGGATCGCTCACTCCCACCCATAGGCGTTTCTATAATGGGTGCAGCGTGTGCGGTGCACATGGGCCCTTGGTCCAGGGAGGCCCACACTGCACACATATATTATACTTACCCCTCTGGAGTCACGAGACTGCGGCCTTGCACTGCGGACAGAAATCACTCGGAAAATGGCCACCATGGCCATTTCCGAGTGATTTGCGCTAGCGCACTAGAGATGTCCCCGGGAACAAGGTGTGGGTGCCATGGTCCCAGAGACCTGCGAATGCGCAGTAGTCCACTCTCCCACTGCTGTCTGCATGGGACAGGGGGGAGGCAGCGAGACAGGCCCGGGCACAGTTAAATTGTACCCTCCCCCCACCCCCTTTTGGCGCCACTGCACACACATAAACCCTAGGGTTCATTTTATTTTGTCAGATACCAGATAATTTACCAATTATGTTTTGGAATTGTGCAAAGAAACCGAGGTAAATGGGAAAAAAAAACATGTACACATTGGGGTAAATTAACTAAGATGGGAGTTCTATTTAAGATGGAATGTTGCCCATAGCAACCAATCAGATTCCAGATATTATCTTCTAGAAGGTGCTAGATAAATGAGAAGTAGACTCTGATTGGTTGCTATGGGCAACATCCCATCTTAAATAGAACTCCCATCTTAGCAAATTTACCCCATTTGGAGAACATACAAAATCCCCACAGATTTGGCCTTAGTGGGAATCGAACTCAGTGCTGTGAGGCAGAAAGCTAGTCATTCCACCATAGTGCTGCTCATGAGACTGTGGGCCTGATTCTGAGTTGAGTAAAATAAATATAACAAAAGCAAAAAGCTTTGCATCTGGAAAAACATGCTGCAATGCAAGGGGTGCAAATACAATTATTTTTACATGCAGGGTAAATACTGCCCAGGGGCGTTTTAAGAGAAGAGGAGGCCCGGGTGCAGCCTCCTCCGTTCGGGCCCCCTCCTCTCTGCTGGCAGCGCTGTGAGTCTGAGCACTGGAGGGCTCAGACTCTACTGCGCATGTGCAGATCTCAGGGAAAATGGCGCGGTGGCCGTTTTCCCTGAGATTTCTCTACTGCGCATGTGCAGATCTCCAGGAAAATGGCACGGTGGCCATTTTCCCTGAGATTTCTCTACTATGCATGCACAGAACTCCATGAAAATGGCAGCTGGGCCATTTTCACAGAGTTTTAACACCGCCGTGGACATCGCCGCGGGACTCCGGAGGGTTGGGTATTCAGAAAATGGGTGCAGCGTGTGCGGTGGGACTCAGGGGCCCATGTGCACCGCACACACTGCACCCATTATAGAAACGCCAGTGATACTGCCTGCTTTTGCACGTAGCCCATACATACTGGACAACATTATTTTTACACTGCAATTTAGATGTGAGTTTGGACACGTCCCTCCCAATATAAATCTCTGTGCACATGGTACATCTGCCCCAACTGCAGTGTAACATGGGAGGGTCATTCCGACCCATTCGCATGCTGTGGTTCATCGCTGCGGTGCAAACGGGTCGGACATGCGCATGCGCGGCGCCCGCAACTACCAGAAGAAAGTGATCGCTAGCGCGATCGCAAGAAGATTGACAGCCGGGAGGCATTTCGGGGTGGATACTCACCGTTTTCCGGGCATGGAGATCTGAACGCAGGCGTGTCCAGGCGTTTGGAGGGCGGTTGTCTGACGTCAATTCCGGGAGCTTCATCGCTGGATCCATCGCACAGGGTAAGTAAGTGCAGGGCTAGTCTTGTTCTGCACAAAACTTTTTTAGCATAGCAGGGCTGCACAAGCAATCGCAGCCTTGCTATGCTAAAATACACTCCCCCATAGGCGGCATTATTACCAGCTATTTATATAGCGCACACATATTCCGCAGCGCTGTACAGATAATATTTTGCCCATTCACATCAGACCCTGCCCCAGTGGAGTTTACAATCTATATTCCCTATCACATGTACACACAGAAACGTTCACGCTAGGATTAATTTTGGTTGGTAGCCAATTAACCTACCAGTATATTTTTGGAATGTGGGAGGAAACCGGAGTACCCGGAGGAAACCCACGCAAGTACGGGGAGAATATACAAACTCCGCACAGTTAGGGCCATGGTGGGAATCGAACCCATGACCTCAGTACTGTGAGGCAGTAATGCTAACCATTACACCATCCGTACTGCCCAAAAAGTTGCTACGTGCGATCAACTCGGAATGACCCCCAAGGTTTTACGATGGTGCAAAGTTATTTGCTCTTTTCTGCTTTACACCCACCTCAGAATCAGGTCCAGTAATCAAAACTCTGGATGAGGTGCCATATGTACATTCAAATGAACCTCAGCATCCATATTAATGCAGCTCTGCATCTGCTTCTCATATTATGTGGTGCCCCTCAGTGTGCCCAGTCTTCAGCTGCCTACCACTATCTCAACAGAAGTTACCAAGCAAAATGTATGTTTCTGTTCTCCCTTGAATAAAATGGTTTGTTAGACTGCACACAAAGCTTCATTGTCTTCCTGAAAGCAACACGGTGGATGAAACAGCATGATTCTAGTGTATTGTATGGTTCCCTAGATTGTGCTAAGTTTTGAACTTGCGACCACTATCTGAAAAGTAGTTACCTGAAGAGTCCAATGCAACTCTTCCACAGCATAGATTTCATCTTGAGGTTATGGATGAATCATTCCTACTCAGGAGAACCTTCTTGGTGCTGGTGTAGTAGGTAGTCACTGTGTAATGCTAGTCTCCTGCGGGGGGAGCTGGCTTTCATTCATTGCCGTGCACATCTCCTCGGGAGTCCAGCCTACTGATCAATGGCCTGAGATTTGGCCATAAGGAGCTGGCCTTCACTCCTCAAGGGCCAGTAAATCAGGGACCACAGCTATCAGGATATGAGGGTAGCTACTGAAATTCTGCAGTGGATAGAGTGCTTTGTCCCACCCATTTCTGGGGTGGACAACTGAGAAGTAGATATAGAACTATTGTCACAACAACACCACAAGCTTCATGTCTAAGCCTCCAAGAGTTGGACGTGCCATCAATGCACTGGTGGTTCTGTGGTCATCTCAGTATGTTCTTCTTTCTCATTTGGCTCAGATGGTCCTGGCATGCAGAACTGGTCTTCCCCTATGGCCTTCAGGGGACTCTTTCTTTCAACAGGACCTGATAAAACTGACTTTAATGACATGTCTGAAAGTGGTTAGATATGATGCCAGGAAACCAAAAACCTGTCAACTGTGTTCTCATGGAAAGTTCATGTATGTTGAGTTGGTTTTGGCACTTCTCAACATGTGTTTTCAGTTTTCTTTTGTGCTGTCTTTGGTCTTCAGTGGGTTCTCAAATGTGTACCAATAGATAGAAAATAATATTGTATACTAGCATTTTCCTGCGGCTTCGCTCATGTGGAATTCTGTTAATTTTACAAAGAAAGTAGTGCCATCTAATCTGATCACAAAATGTATCTGCAAACAATATTTGTAGTTTTTCCTTCAGGGATTAACACAAAAAGATGCTTGGGGCAACTAACTCGTGAACAAGACACATAAAGTTGCCTATAGGAGAAGCGGCTGGACCTGAGATCTATGCCTGCAGCCTGAAAATTTGCCCTTGCGACTTGTTGCTCATCATAGCGAAGCACACGCTTACAGGAAACTGCAGGCACTTGAATTTGAAAGGAAAATTGTTGGGGATAAGGAGTATATGTGGTATAAACACAGTCTCACCTCCGCCACATCCCATTAGACTCTGTGCCTTAATTAAGTTCCTCTCCACTTTAAGTTGGTTTCTTTTGCATAACTTGGGCGGAGTCAAGTTCCGCAGAAGTATGATCGGAACGCTAACTTTCTATACTTATATACAGAGGGGGAGGGGGGGGGGATTCAAATGTTTGAAAAGTCAGTTGGGTGTCCTTTTCCCCCCCCTATCTAATAGACAGGAAAAAACAGACACCCAACCAACTTTTCAAACATTTGAATTTCCCCCATATAGTCATTTTGGACTTGAGGAGCCTGCACACTGCCCAGTTGAGTGTCAATCATCTGGTTTTTCCTATATTGGTGATTTCTCCCTGATATCACATCAAGATCATACATATTTCAGTTTCTTTCTAGGTCACTAAGCTATACAATAGTGAGAACCCACTACATATTCATCCCGCAGTGTTAACTTGATACCAGAATGAACAAACAGACAAACATTCTGTGTGTTTTTTTTTTTTTTTTAATAAACAGTCCCTAGAAGCAGTGGTTGAAGTGGGGGGTATGGAAAAGTTGAGGGTGTAATAATGCGTGCACCGAAGGCATGCTTGGCTCCGTAAAGGGGGCATGGCCACTCAAAAGGGGGCATGGTCACTCAAGAGAGGGCGTGTCCTTAAGCGTAGTGTACCTTAGCATATGCCCCTTATACACATTATGCACCACAATAGTAGGATCCCTTCCAGTGGTCAGGGAACAGGGGTAAATGACCCTAAATGGGGTAAAAATGAAATTCCTGGGGGTAAAGGACGGACGTGCTGCCGAGACACAGCCCTGTCCAGCACTGGACGGCTCGCGATGTGACGTGCTGATATTCCTCCTGCCTGCCCTGCGCTGTGCTCCTGGCTGCCCTGTGCTGTGTTCCTGGCCGGGGTGTGACATCAGCACGCCTCACGCCCACCCGTCCTGCGCTGTTCTGTCCTGCCTGCAGCCCGCCAACCCACACACAGAACTTGAAGTGTTCTGTGGCTGACCGCTGACGGAGTTCTGCAGGATCAAACAGTGGCCCACATAACAGTGGAAAATTCCCACTGACATTACTGAGGTGACGATGTGACCACACACACACACACACACACACACACACATACACACACACACACACACACACACACACACACACACACACACACACACACAGTATCTCAGAAATGCCATATAAACAGTGATAACCAGTATATATGCACAATAATGTATGATGTCCTTCCTTTCAAATCAAGGGGGTAACGTCGGCGTATCTAAATATATTTTGGGGTAAAAGGTAAAAAGGTTCCCTGACCCCTGCCTTATACTATCTATTACTGGTGCCCCTTACACATTATGCCACACGGAATGAGCCAAAATTCACATTATGCCACACAGAATGAGCCAAAATTTGCATGGAATGAGCCAAAATTCACATTATGCAAATGGCCGCCTACACATAATACGCCAGGTACAGACAAATATACACATCAGACCAGGTATAGCCACTTACACACATTACACCACGGCCACGGTAGAGCCCCATACACACATTACGCCACGGTAGAGCCCCTTAAACACATTATGTGTGTGGATGTGCTACTGCTCCTCAACCTGTGCACTCACTCCCCCTCCCCTCCCGCAGATAAAGGCAGCACTCATCGCAGGGACATGGCGGGGGTGGAGGAGAAGACGGCAGGCCTTGGGCTCCAGCTGTGCCGGGTGCGGGCGCACCCCACGTGGGCACCTGGCGAGCTCCAGTGGCAGCGGTGTTAACCTGATGCACCACAGATGGGTGCTTAGCGGACTCCAGTGGCGCCGGCAGGAACACTATTGCCAGAAGGCTGACCACTCCCCCCCTCCTCCTGCTGCTTAGCGCTGCTGCCTGTACAATGTGCAGATTCGATTCTGTGCACTGTTATTCATTTAAAAAATAATAATAATTCAGGGTCAGTGGCGAAGTGCCGGTATGCCATACCGTTGCATACCGGCTCACTTCGACCACTGCCTAGAAGTATATTTAAAAAAATAAATAAATAAAATTGCTATGTACAGACACAAGTTTTATGTATAGATTTATGGGTTAATTACAAGTACAGGGGGTGAATCAGAGCTGATTGTAGATGTACTAAAAATAGCACATCTACGATCACAATCTCTGACATGCGGGGCGATGCCAAGCACAGGGCTAGTCCGCCACACATGCCAAGCCCTAACTCCCGCCGCAGAGGTGCGAAAGCATTGCAATGTTTTCACACCTGGCGAGTAGCTCCCTGCCTTCACAGCCTAGGTGCGGAGGAAGGCGGCTACCCGCCATGTTTTGGGCCCGCCCCAGCAATGGTCCAGGCACGCCGGCGTTATCCGGACAGCACCCACCCAACGCCACCGACACACCCAACGCCGCCGACACACCCACGACTGTCTCTACCGGTCAATCAGGCAGAGGCGATCTCACTGTGTGTGCACGTGCAGCGCAGCCGCTGCACGTGCGCACACCACAACAGAGACCAGACTGCAGCGTTTCAGTCTGAATCACCCCCATAGATTGGGATTACTAGTCACCCTTTATAGGTTGATAGCCAATAGTAGTTGTCCAGTGCCTGCTATCGGTGGTTGCATATCAACGATAACGGAGGGTTGTGTGTGTGTGTACGTCAAAGGGGTCATTCTGAGTTGATCGCTCGCTGACGATTTTCGTAGCGCAGCGATCAGGTAAAAAACTGCAAAACTGCGCATGCGTATGCACCGCAATGCGCAGGCGCATCGTACGGGTACAAAGAGGATCGGTGCTGGGTGATGGGTTTAGCGAAGATTCCATTCGCACAGCCGAACGCAAGGTGATTGACAGAAAGAGGGCGTTTATGGGTGTCAACTGACCGTTTTCTGGGAGTGTTTGGGAAAACGCAGGCGTGTCCAAGCGTTTGCAGGGCGGGTGTCTGACGTCAATTCCGCCACCAAAAAGACTGAAGTGATCGCAAGGGCTGAGTAAGTCCAGAGCTACTCAGAAAGTGCGCTCGGCTGCACAGGCGTTCGCACACTTGCAAAGCGAAAATACACTCCCCCGTGGGCGGCGACTATGCGTTTGCACGGCTGCTGAAAGCAGCTAACGAGCGATCAACTCGGAATGACCCCCTAAATCAGCAGGTGACTCAGGAACAAGACACTTGATAGGTTCATCTGTGTACTGTGTATAGTACACTAAACAAGTGTCACACATACTCCGACAATTTTGAGATGATCTTGGGCTGTAAACTATTTTCCTACAATTCCTGAACTGTCTATTTGATTTGCTATTATTTCCACTATAGAATATATTTTTATATAGTGTAATATGTGTTAGCAGCAGAATACTGACAGGCCTTTTTTTTTTTTAACTGTTAAAATGCATTTTTTTTCATGTGTGACAACTCCGAGACTTATCCCTGGAAATGTCCCTATCTGCCAATTCTGGCAAACAAGACTGTATAGTTTATCTTATACAGTTCTTGCTGTCTGTGGTTACAAGTTAATACTTTTTAAAGACAAATATGGGGTCTCTGGACTAAGACTTGGAGATGGAGGAGGACGTTTACTAAGCAGTGATAAGAGCGGAGAAATGAGCCAGTGGAGAAGTTGCCCCATCAACCAATCAGCAGCTCTGTATAATTTTATAGTATGCAAATTATAGATGTTACTTCAGTGCTGATTGGTTGCCATGGGCATCTTCTCCACTGGCTCACTTCTCCGCTCTTACCACTGCTTAGTAAATATCCCCCTGTACCAACCAACCAGTTTCTGTCATTTTTCAAACACAGCCTGTAACATGTCAGTTAGAAGCTGCTTGGTTGGTACTTTATCTGTCTCCAAGGCTTAGTACATAGACGCCTATGTACTATATGTTACAGTTATGTTCAGTGAGTATATAACTATCTCTATATGAAATGATTTGCTTAGACTACCCCATGCAATACACAGGGGTGTTAAGAAGACAAAGGTGGCAGCTATAATATACCAGGGCCTGAGCTTACCTTGGGACCTGGGCCTGCAAAGACTTCCAGTCATTCACCCAACATAGGCCCTCATTCCGAGTTGTTCGCTCGCAAGCTGCTTTTAGCAGCATTGCACACGCTAAGCCGCCGCCTACTGGGAGTGAATCTTAGCTTATCAAAATTGCGAACGAAAGATTCTCAAAATTGCGAATAGAAATTTCTTAGCAGTTTCTGAGTAGCTCGACACTTACTCTGCCACTGCGATCAGTTCAGTCAGTTTCGTTCCTGGTTTGACGTCACAAACACACCCAGCGTTCGGCCAGACACTCCCCCGTTTCTCCAGCCACTCCCGCGTTTTTGCCAGAAACGCCAGCGTTTTTTCACACACACCCATAAAACGTCCAGTGTCCGCCCAGAAACACCCACTTCCTGTCAATCACACTCCGATCACCAGAACGAAGAAAAAAACCTCGTAATGCCGTGAGTAAAATACCAAACTTCTTAGCAAATTTACTTGACGCAGCCGCAGTGCGAACATTGCGCATGCGCAGTTAGCGGAAAATCGCACCGATGCGAAGAAAAATAACGTGCGAACAACTCGGAATGAGGGCCATAGTGTGTCCACTGCGATGCAGCATCTGTGGATGGGACCCAATGTGGGTGGTTGAAGTTGTGTTAATACAGGACAAAAAGCTAAACTGGCAAAGCCTAGCATGATTTTTTTTTTCATACTTACGGTTACTTCACTAGTTCTGGCTGTGTATATGAATTCAGCAATCTGTATAGAGCATCCAGTTAGGTACAATAGGATATGTACAGTAAGTTAATCACTTAGGTTTCTACATTGCCCATTCCTTCTTTTCGCAAAAAGATGGGAGTACATTGCAGCATGGGTGGGAGTTAAACGTCTACATTATGCTACATACCTGTACTTTTTTGTCCATTAGCTGTAGCTATCCTGTTTTCTATTTAGTTTGATGTTCTTCACGTTATTTTACTTAATAAAAATGCAAAATAAAAAAACGAAGACTACACCGGAATGGAAGGGTTTTGTCTGCTTGACATCATTTTAAAAACAGAAATTAACTTTTGTAATTGCAATTTCTGTTCTCTCCACAAAGGTTCGGCTGCAGGCTATGCGTCTCTCTGTTGACACTACTAGAATGTCAGCTGAATGTCAGCGCTATTACAGAGGAGCCAGCAGCAAGAGAAAATAGATTAATAAGAACGCAGTAAGGGTATGTACATAGGGGTGGTCCTTAAATCCGTTTCTCTTGTGCCCCGTCTTTGACAGGGGGACGTTGCTGATATAGAGGTTATTGATGAACTGATATTGATGCAGTGCACAGAGGCGCATTACTAAACCGGATAACATATGGGGACAGCAGAGAGTGTATCCTATATTTATTTATAAAGCTGCAATATATTTCATGGCAGTAAACAGGAGGCGAGTGTTCCTGCCAACTTGCCTCTGACTGGTGGAAACACAAGTCTTATACAGAAAAAGTCATTCAAATGAGACATTTAAAATGCTTAAAAAAAAACAATCAAAGTGGCTAATGGATATTCTACAGTATGTAGACGTGCACGTGTTTTGCGTCTAATAACTGCCATAATGACGTCTCCGATGTGAGCAGTGCTTATACCTGCAAATATTCTGCTGGAAAATCTACAAAGCCGGTCAACCACTGATCCATCCAAACCACGCCCATTGCAGCCAACACCAATTTATTGTCCTCAAATGTGAACGGTCCTGCTGACAGGACTGTATGCACTAGGAGCCAAGGAAAATGTTCTAAAGGGAAATTTAGGGATGGATGGAAAAGGTTATGGGGGGTACTCAAACGGCACTTTCCGCTATTTTTTTTTTTAGGGCAAACGGGGGTTCGCCCTGTTCAATAACAGGGCCATTTTTTCGCCTAGTCGAAAAGTTTTGCAGGAACGAAAAACCTGTGGATCGGCGAATCAACGTGTATTCGCACCTGCGCCGGTGAAAACGCAGGCTGTTTTTGCAGATTTTGAGGCAGTTTTTGCCAATGCCTTTTCGCTTTAAAAAAATAACTGAAAAAGGCATTGGCGAAAATGCCTTAAAAATAGGCAAAAATGTCCCGCAATTGAATACGCAGGGGGTGAATTTGAAAGCTTGTCGGACCTGATTGAATACCACCATAAAGCTGTAGCATTATTCACCCTAGCTCAGCATATAATACAGGATCCTCTTCCCTGCAGTCACCACAGTCTCTTCACCCTGGATCAGCATGTAATACAGGATCCTCTTCCTTGCAGTCACCACAGTCTCTTCACCCTGGCTCAGCATGTGATAAAGGCTCCTCTCCCTGCAGTCACCCCAGTCTCTTCACCCTGGCTCACTATGTAATACAAGATCCTCTTCCCTGCAGTCACCACAGTCTCTTCACCCTGGCTCAGTATGTAATACAGGCTCCTCTCCCTGCAGTCACCCCAGTCTCTTCACCCTGGCTCAGCATGTGATACTGGCTCCTCTTCCTTGCAGTCACCACAGTCTCTTCACCCTGGCTCAGCATTGTGATACAATCTCCTCTTCCCTGCAGACACCCCAGTCTCTTCACCCTGGCTCAGCATGTAATACAGGCTCCTCTTCCCCTCAGACACCACTGTCTCTTCACCCTGACTCAGCATGTAATACAGGATCCTCTTCCCTGCAGTCACCCCAGTCTCTTCACCCTGGCCCAGTATGTAATACGGGATCCTCTTCCTTACAGTCACCAGTCGCTTCACCCTGGCTCAGCATGTGATAAAGGCTCCTCTCCCTGCAGTCACCACAGTCTCTTCACCCTGGCTCAGTATGTAATACAGGATCCTCTTCTCTGCAGTCACTTGTCTCTTCACCCTGGCTCAGCATGTAATACAGGATCCTCTTCCCTGCAGACACCCCAGTCTCTTCACCCTGACTCAGCATGTAATACAGGATCCTCTTCTCTGCAGTCACTTGTCTCTTCACCCTGGCTCAGCATGTAATACAGGATCCTCTTCCCTGCAGACACCCCAGTCTCTTCACCCTGACTCAGCATGTAATACAGGATCCTCTTCTCTGCAGTCACTTGTCTCTTCACCCTGGCTCAGCATGTAATACAGGATCCTCTTCCCTGCAGTCACCACAGTCTCTTCACCCTGGCTCAGCATGTAATACAGGATCCTCTTCCCTGCAGTCACCACAGTCTCTTCACCCTGGTTCAGCATGTAATACAAGATCCTCTTCCCCACAGTCACCACTGTCTCTTCACCCTGGCTCAGCATGTTATACAAGATCCTCTTCCCCACAGTCACCACAGTCTCTTCACCCTGGCTCAGCATATAATACAAGATCCTCTTCCCCACAGTCACCACAGTCTCTTCACCCTGACTCAGCATGTAATACAAGATCCTCTTCCCCGCAGTCACCCCAGTCTCTTCACCCTGGCTCAGCATGTAATACAGGCTCCTCTTTCCTGCAATCACCAGAGTCTCTTCACCCTGGCTCAGCATGTAATACAAGATCCTCTTCGCTGCAGTCACCCCAGTCTCTTCACCCTGGCTCAGCATGTAATACAAGATCCTCTTCCCCACAGTCACCACTGTCTCTTCACCCTGGCTCAGCATATAATACAAGATCCTCTTCCCCGCAGTCACCCCAGTCTCTTCACCCTGGCTCAGCATGTAATACAAGATCCTCTTCCCCGCAGTCACCCCAGTCTCTTCACCCTGGCTCAGCATGTAATACAAGATCCTCTTCCCCGCAGTCACCCCAGTCTCTTCACCCTGGCTCAGCATGTAATACAGGCTCCTCTTCCCTGCAATCACCACAGTCTCTTCACCCTGGCTCAGCATGTAATACAGGCTCCTATTTCCTGCAATCACCAGAGTCTCTTCACCCTGGCTCAGCATGTAATACAGGATCCTCTTCCCTGCAGTCACCCCTGTCTCTTCACCCTGGCCCAGTATGTAATACGGGCTCCTCTTCCTTGCAGTCACCAGTCGCTTTACTCTGGCTCAGCATGTGATAAAGGCTCCTCTCCCTGCAGTCACCCCAGTCTCTTCACCCTGGCTCAGCATGTGATAAAGGCTCCTCTTCCTTGCAGTCACCACAGTCTCTTCGCCCTGACTCAGCATGTAATACAAGATCCTCTTCCCTGCAGTCACTTGTCTCTTCACCCTGGCTCAGCATGTAATACGGGATCCTCTTCCCTGCAGTCACCACAGTCTCTTCACCATGGCTCAGCATGTAATACAGGATCCTCTTCCCTGCAGTCACCCCAGTCTCTTCACCCTGGCTCAGTATGTAATACAAGATCCTCTTCCCCACAGTCACCACTGTCTCTTCACCATGGCTCAGCATGTAATACAAGATCCTCTTCCCCACAGTCACCACTGTCTCTTCACCCTGGCTCAGCATGTAATACAGGCTCCTCTTCTCTGCAGTCACTAGTCTCTTCAACCTGGCTCAGCATGTAATACAGGATCCTCTTCCCTGCAGTCACCCCAGTCTCTTCACCCTGGCTCAGCATGTAATACAAGATCCTCTTCCCCACAGTCACCACTGTCTCTTCACCATGGCTCAGCATGTAATACAAGATCCTCTTCCCCACAGTCACCACTGTCTCTTCACCCTGGCTCAGCATGTAATACAGGCTCCTCTTCCCTGCAATCACCACAGTCTCTTCACCCTGGCTCAGCATGTAATACAGGCTCCTATTTCCTGCAATCACCAGAGTCTCTTCACCCTGGCTCAGCATGTAATACAGGATCCTCTTCCCTGCAGTCACCCCTGTCTCTTCACCCTGGCCCAGTATGTAATACGGGCTCCTCTTCCTTGCAATCACCAGTCGCTTTACTCTGGCTCAGCATGTGATAAAGGCTCCTCTCCCTGCAGTCACCCCAGTCTCTTCACCCTGGCTCAGCATGTGATAAAGGCTCCTCTTCCTTGCAGTCACCACAGTCTCTTCGCCCTGACTCAGCATGTAATACAAGATCCTCTTCCCTGCAGTCACTTGTCTCTTCACCCTGGCTCAGCATGTAATACGGGATCCTCTTCCCTGCAGTCACCACAGTCTCTTCACCCTGGCTCAGCATGTAATACAGGATCCTCTTCCCTGCAGTCACCCCAGTCTCTTCACCCTGGCTCAGTATGTAATACAAGATCCTCTTCCCCACAGTCACCACTGTCTCTTCACCATGGCTCAGCATGTAATACAAGATCCTCTTCCCCACAGTCACCACTGTCTCTTCACCCTGGCTCAGCATGTAATACAGGCTCCTCTTCTCTGCAGTCACTAGTCTCTTCAACCTGGCTCAGCATGTAATACAGGATCCTCTTCCCTGCAGTCACCCCAGTCTCTTCACCCTGGCTCAGCATGTAATACAAGATCCTCTTCCCCACAGTCACCACTGTCTCTTCACCATGGCTCAGCATGTAATACAAGATCCTCTTCCCCACAGTCACCACTGTCTCTTCACCCTGGCTCAGCATGTAATACAGGCTCCTCTTCTCTGCAGTCACTAGTCTCTTCACCCTGGCTCAGCATGTGATACATGATCCTCTTCCCTGCAGTCACCAGTCGCTTCACCCTGACTCAGCATGTGATAAAGGCTCCTCTTCCTTGCAGTCACCACAGTCTCTTCACCCTGGCTCAGCATTGTGATACAATCACCTCTTCCCTGCAGACACCCCAGTCTCTTCACCCTGGCTCAGCATATAATACAAGATCCTCTTCCCCGCAGTCACCCCAGTCTCTTCACCCTGACTCAGCATGTGATAAAGGCTCCTCTTCCTTGCAGTCACCACAGTCTCTTCACCCTGGCTCAGCATTGTGATACAATCTCCTCTTCCCTGCAGACACCCCAGTCTCTTCACCCTGGCTCAGCATATAATACAAGATCCTCTTCCCCGCAGTCACCACAGTCTCTTCACCCTGACTCAGCATGTAATACAGGCTCCTCTTCCCCTCAGACACCACAGTCTCTTCACCCTGACTCAGCATGTAATACAGGATCCTCTTCCCTGCAGTCACCCCAGTCTCTTCACCCTGGCCCAGTATGTAATACGGGCTCCTCTTCCTTACAGTCACCAGTCGCTTCACCCTGGCTCAGCATGTGATAAAGGCTCCTCTCCCTGCACTCACCCCAGTCTCTTCACCCTGACTCAGCATGTAATACAGGATCCTCTTCCCTGCAGTCACCCCAGTCTATTCACCCTGGCCCAGTATGTAATACGGGCTCCTCTTCCTTACAGTCACCAGTCGCTTCACCCTGGCTCAGCATGTGATAAAGGCTCCTCTCCCTGCAGTCACCACAGTCTCTTCACCCTGGCTCAGTATGTAATACAGGATCCTCTTCTCTGCAGTCACTTGTCTCTTCACCCTGGCTCAGCATGTAATACAGGATCCTCTTCCCTGCAGTCACCACAGTCTCTTCACCCTGGCTCAGCATGTAATACAGGATCCTCTTCTCTGCAGTCACTTGTCTCTTCACCCTGGCTCAGCATGTAATACAGGATCCTCTTCCCTGCAGACACCCCAGTCTCTTCACCCTGACTCAGCATGTAATACAGGATCCTCTTCTCTGCAGTCACCACAGTCTCTTCACCCTGGCTCAGCATGTAATACAGGATCCTCTTCCCTGCAGTCACCACAGTCTCTTCACCCTGGTTCAGCATGTAATACAAGATCCTCTTCCCCACAGTCACTACTGTCTCTTCACCCTGGCTCAGCATGTTATACAAGATCCTCTTCCCCACACAGTCACCACTGTCTCTTCACCCTGGCTCAGCATATAATACAAGATCCTCTTCCCCGCAGTCACCCCAGTCTCTTCACCCTGGCTCAGCATGTAATACAGGCTCCTCTTTCCTGCAATCACCAGAGTCTCTTCACCCTGGCTCAGCATGTAATACAAGATCCTCTTCGCTGCAGTCACCCCAGTCTCTTCACCCTGGCTCAGTATGTAATACAAGATCCTCTTCTCCACAGTCACCACAGTCTCTTCACCCTGGCTTAGCATGTAATACAAGATCCTCTTCCCCACAGTCACCACTGTCTCTTCACCCTGGCTCAGCATATAATACAAGATCCTCTTCCCTGCAGTCACCCCAGTCTCTTCACCCTGGCTCAGTATGTAATACAAGATCCTCTTCTCCACAGTCACCACAGTCTCTTCACCCTGGCTCAGCATGTAATACAAGATCCTCTTCCCCACAGTCACCACTGTCTCTTCACCCTGGCTCAGCATATAATACAAGATCCTCTTCCCTGCAGTCACCCCAGTCTCTTCACCCTGGCTCAGCATGTAATACAAGATCCTCTTCCCAACAGTCACCACTGTCTCTTCACCCTGGCTCAGCATATAATACAAGATCCTCTTCCCTGCAGTCACCCCAGTATCTTAACCCTGGCTCAGCATGTAATACAAGATCCTCTTCCCCGCAGTCACCCCAGTCTCTTCACCCTGGCTCAGCATGTAATACAGGCTCCTCTTCCCTGCAATCACCACAGTCTCTTCACCCTGGCTCAGCATGTAATACAAGATCCTCTTCCCTGCAGTCACTTGTCTCTTCACCCTGGCTCAGCATGTAATACAGGATCCTCTTCCCTGCAGTCACCACAGTCTCTTCACCCTGGCTCAGCATGTAATACAGGATCCTCTTCCCTGCAGTCACCCCAGTCTCTTCACCCTGGTTCAGCATGTAACACAAGATCCTCTTCCCTGCAGTCACCCCAGTCTCTTCACCCTGGCTCAGTATGTAATACAAGATCCTCTTCCCCACAGTCACCACTGTCTCTTCACCCTGGCTCAGCATGTAATACAGGCTCCTCTTCTCTGCAGTCACTAGTCTCTTCAACCTGGCTCAGCATGTGATACTGGCTCCTCTTCCTTGCAGTCACCACAGTCTCTTCGCCCTGACTCAGCATGTAATACAAGATCCTCTTCCCTGCAGTCACTTGTCTCTTCACCCTGGCTCAGCATGTAATACAGGATCCTCTTCCCTGCAGTCACCACAGTCTCTTCACCCTGGCTCAGCATGTAATACAGGATCCTCTTCCCTGCAGTCACCCCAGTCTCTTCACCCTGGCTCAGTATGTAATACAAGATCCTCTTCCCCACAGTCACCACTGTCTCTTCACCCTGGCTCAGCATGT
Organism: Pseudophryne corroboree; assembly: GCF_028390025.1. Taxonomy (NCBI): domain Eukaryota; kingdom Metazoa; phylum Chordata; class Amphibia; order Anura; family Myobatrachidae; genus Pseudophryne; species Pseudophryne corroboree. The sequence goes on from NC_086450.1 coordinate 417,255,259, forward strand.
AATACAGGCTCCTCTTCTCTGCAGTCACTAGTCTCTTCAACCTGGCTCAGCATGTAATACAGGCTCCTCTTTCCAGCAATCACCAGAGTCTCTTCACCCTGGCTCAGCATGTAATACAGGCTCCTCTTCCCTGCAATCACCACAGTCTCTTCACCCTGGCTCAGCATGTAATACAGGCTCCTCTTCTCTGCAGTCACTAGTCTCTTCAACCTGGCTCAGCATGTAATACAGGATCCTCTTCCCTGCAGTCACCCCAGTCTCTTCACCCTGGCTCAGCATGTAATACAAGATCCTCTTCCCCGCAGTCACCCCAGTCTCTTCACCCTGGCTCAGCATGTAATACAGGCTCCTCTTCTCTGCAGTCACTAGTCTCTTCAACCTGGCTCAGCATGTAATACAGGATCCTCTTCCCTGCAGTCACCCCAGTCTCTTCACCCTGGCTCAGCATGTAATACAAGATCCTCTTCCCCGCAGTCACCCCAGTCTCTTCACCCTGGCTCAGCATGTAATAAAGGCTCCTCTTTCCAGCAATCACCAGAGTCTCTTCACCCTGGCTCAGCAAGTAATACAGGCTCCTCTTCCCTGCAATCACCACAGTCTCTTCACCCTGGCTCAGCATGTAATACAGGCTCCTCTTCCCTGCAGTCACCACAGTCTCTTCACCCTGGCTCAGTATGTAATACAGGCTCCTCTTCTCTGCAGTCACTTGTCTCTTCACCCTGGCTCAGCATGTAATACAGGATCCTCTTCCCTGCAGTCACCACAGTCTCTTCACCCTGGCTCAGCATGTAATACAGGATCCTCTTCCCTGCAGTCACCCCAGTCTCTTCACCCTGGTTCAGCATGTAACACAAGATCCTCTTCCCTGCAGTCACCCCAGTCTCTTCACCCTGGCTCAGTATGTAATACAAGATCCTCTTCTCCACAGTCACCACAGTCTCTTCACCCTGGCTCAGCATGTAATACAAGATCCTCTTCCCCGCAGTCATCCCAGTGTCTTCACCCTGGCTCAGTATGTAATACAAGATCCTCTTCTCCACAGTCACCACAGTCTCTTCACCCTGGCTCAGCATGTAATACAAGATCCTCTTCCCCGCAGTCACCACTGTCTCTTCACCCTGGCTCAGCATATAATACAAGATCCTCTTCCCTGCAGTCACCCCAGTCTCTTCACCCTGGCTCAGCATGTAATACAAGATCCTCTTCCCCGCAGTCACCCCAGTCTCTTCACCCTGGCTCAGCAAGTAATACAGGCTCCTCTTTCCTGCAATCACCACAGTCTCTTCACCCTGGTTCAGCATGTAATACAAGATCCTCTTCGCTGCAGTCACCCCAGTCTCTTCACCCTGGCTCAGTATGTAATACAAGATCCTCTTCTCCACAGTCACCCCAGTCTCTTCACCCTGACTCAGCATGTAATACAGGATCCTCTTCCCTGCAGTCACCCCAGTCTCTTCACCCTGGCCCAGTATGTAATACGGGCTCCTCTTCCTTGCAGTCACCACAGTCTCTTCACCCTGGCTCAGCATTGTGATACAATCTCCTCTTCCCTGCAGACACCCCAGTCTCTTCACCCTGGCTCAGCATATAATACAAGATCCTCTTCCCCGCAGTCACCACAGTCTCTTCACCCTGACTCAGCATGTAATACAGGCTCCTCTTCCCCTCAGACACCACAGTCTCTTCACCCTGACTCAGCATGTAATACAGGATCCTCTTCCCTGCAGTCACCCCAGTCTCTTCACCCTGGCCCAGTATGTAATACGGGCTCCTCTTCCTTACAGTCACCAGTCGCTTCACCCTGGCTCAGCATGTGATAAAGGCTCCTCTCCCTGCAGTCACCCCAGTCTCTTCACCCTGACTCAGCATGTAATACAGGATCCTCTTCCCTGCAGTCACCCCAGTCTCTTCACCCTGGCCCAGTATGTAATACGGGCTCCTCTTCCTTACAGTCACCAGTCGCTTCACCCTGGCTCAGCATGTGATAAAGGCTCCTCTCCCTGCAGTCACCACAGTCTCTTCACCCTGGCTCAGTATGTAATACAGGATCCTCTTCTCTGCAGTCACTTGTCTCTTCACCCTGGCTCAGCATGTAATACAGGATCCTCTTCCCTGCAGTCACCACAGTCTCTTCACCCTGGCTCAGCATGTAATACAGGATCCTCTTCCCTGCAGTCACCACAGTCTCTTCACCCTGGCTCAGCATGTAATACAGGATCCTCTTCTCTGCAGTCACTTGTCTCTTCACCCTGGCTCAGCATGTAATACAGGATCCTCTTCCCTGCAGACACCCCAGTCTCTTCACCCTGACTCAGCATGTAATACAGGATCCTCTTCTCTGCAGTCACTTGTCTCTTCACCCTGGCTCAGCATGTAATACAGGATCCTCTTCCCTGCAGTCACCACAGTCTCTTCACCCTGGCTCAGCATGTAATACAGGATCCTCTTCCCTGCAGTCACCACAGTCTCTTCACCCTGGTTCAGCATGTAATACAAGATCCTCTTCCCCACAGTCACCACTGTCTCTTCACCCTGGCTCAGCATATAATACAAGATCCTCTTCCCCACAGTCACCACAGTCTCTTCACCCTGACTCAGCATGTAATACAAGATCCTCTTCCCCGCAGTCACCCCAGTCTCTTCACCCTGACTCAGCATGTAATACAGGCTCCTCTTTCCTGCAATCACCAGTGTCTCTTCACCCTGGCTCAGCATGTAATACAAGATCCTCTTCGCTGTAGTCACCCCAGTCTCTTCACCCTGGCTCAGTATGTAATACAAGATCCTCTTCTCCACAGTCACCACAGTCTCTTCACCCTGGCTCAGCATGTAATACAAGATCCTCTTCCCCACAGTCACCACTGTCTCTTCACCCTGGCTCAGCATATAATACAAGATCCTCTTCCCTGCAGTCACCCCAGTATCTTCACCCTGGCTCAGCATGTAATACAAGATCCTCTTCCCCGCAGTCACCCCAGTCTCTTCACCCTGGCTCAACATGTAATACAGGCTCCTCTTTCCTGCAATCACCAGAGTCTCTTCACCCTGGCTCAGCATGTAATACAGGCTCCTCTTCCCTGCAATCACCACAGTCTCTTCACCCTGGCTCAGCATGTAATACAGGCTCCTATTTCCTGCAATCACCAGAGTCTCTTCACCCTGGCTCAGCATGTAATACAGGATCCTCTTCCCTGCAGTCACCCCTGTCTCTTCACCCTGGCCCAGTATGTAATACGGGCTCCTCTTCCTTGCAGTCACCAGTCGCTTTACACTGGCTCAGCATGTGATAAAGGCTCCTCTCCCTGCAGTCACCCCAGTCTCTTCACCCTGGCTCAGCATGTGATACTGGCTCCTCTTCCTTGCAGTCACCACAGTCTCTTCGCCCTGACTCAGCATGTAATACAAGATCCTCTTCCCTGCAGTCACTTGTCTCTTCACCCTGGCTCAGCATGTAATACAGGATCCTCTTCCCTGCAGTCACCACAGTCTCTTCACCCTGGCTCAGCATGTAATACAGGATCCTCTTCCCTGCAGTCACCACTGTCTCTTCACCCTGGCTCAGCATGTAATACAGGATCCTCTTCCCTGCAGTCACCACAGTCTCTTCACCCTGGCTCAGCATGTAATACAGGATCCTCTTCCCTGCAGTCACCCCAGTCTCTTCACCCTGGTTCAGCATGTAACACAAGATCCTCTTCCCTGCAGTCACCCCAGTCTCTTCACCCTGGCTCAGTATGTAATACAAGATCCTCTTCCCCACAGTCACCACTGTCTCTTCACCCTGGCTCAGCATGTAATACAAGATCCTCTTCCCCACAGTCACCACTGTCTCTTCACCCTGGCTCAGCATGTAATACAGGCTCCTCTTCTCTGCAGTCACTAGTCTCTTCAACCTGGCTCAGCATGTAATACAGGATCCTCTTCCCTGCAGTCACCCCAGTCTCTTCACCCTGGCTCAGCATGTAATACAAGATCCTCTTCCCCGCAGTCACCCCAGTCTCTTCACCCTGGCTCAGCATGTAATACAGGCTCCTCTCCCTGCAGTCACCCCAGTCTCTTCACCCTGGCTCAGCATGTGATACTGGCTCCTCTTCCTTGCAGTCACCACAGTCTCTTCACCCTGGCTCAGCATTGTGATACAATCTCCTCTTCCCTGCAGACACCCCAGTCTCTTCACCCTGGCTCAGCATATAATACAAGATCCTCTTCCCCGCAGTCACCACAGTCTCTTCACCCTGACTCAGCATGTAATACAGGCTCCTCTTCCCCTCAGACACCACAGTCTCTTCACCCTGACTCAGCATGTAATACAGGATCCTCTTCCCTGCAGTCACCCCAGTCTCTTCACCCTGGCCCAGTATGTAATACGGGCTCCTCTTCCTTACAGTCACCAGTCGCTTCACCCTGGCTCAGCATGTGATAAAGGCTCCTCTCCCTGCAGTCACCCCAGTCTCTTCACCCTGACTCAGCATGTAATACAGGATCCTCTTCCCTGCAGTCACCCCAGTCTCTTCACCCTGGCCCAGTATGTAATACGGGCTCCTCTTCCTTACAGTCACCAGTCGCTTCACCCTGGCTCAGCATGTGATAAAGGCTCCTCTCCCTGCAGTCACCACAGTCTCTTCACCCTGGCTCAGCATGTAATACAGGATCCTCTTCTCTGCAGTCACTTGTCTCTTCACCCTGGCTCAGCATGTAATACAGGATCCTCTTCCCTGCAGACACCCCAGTCTCTTCACCCTGACTCAGCATGTAATACAGGATCCTCTTCTCTGCAGTCACTTGTCTCTTCACCCTGGCTCAGCATGTAATACAGGATCCTCTTCCCTGCAGTCACCACAGTCTCTTCACCCTGGCTCAGCATGTAATACAGGATCCTCTTCCCTGCAGTCACCACAGTCTCTTCACCCTGGTTCAGCATGTAATACAAGATCCTCTTCCCCACAGTCACCACTGTCTCTTCACCCTGGCTCAGCATGTTATACAAGATCCTCTTCCCCACAGTCACCACTGTCTCTTCACCCTGGCTCAGCATATAATACAAGATCCTCTTCCCCACAGTCACCACAGTCTCTTCACCCTGACTCAGCATGTAATACAAGATCCTCTTCCCCGCAGTCACCCCAGTCTCTTCACCCTGACTCAGCATGTAATACAGGCTCCTCTTTCCTGCAATCACCAGAGTCTCTTCACCCTGGCTCAGCATGTAATACAAGATCCTCTTCGCTGCAGTCACCCCAGTCTCTTCACCCTGGCTCAGTATGTAATACAAGATCCTCTTCTCCACAGTCACCACAGTCTCTTCACCCTGGCTCAGCATGTAATACAAGATCCTCTTCCCCACAGTCACCACTGTCTCTTCACCCTGGCTCAGCATATAATACAAGATCCTCTTCCCTGCAGTCACCCCAGTCTCTTCACCCTGGCTCAGTATGTAATACAAGATCCTCTTCTCCACAATCACCACAGTCTCTTCACCCTGGCTCAGCATGTAATACAAGATCCTCTTCCCCACAGTCACCACTGTCTCTTCACCCTGGCTCAGCATATAATACAAGATCCTCTTCCCTGCAGTCACCCCAGTATCTTCACCCTGGCTCAGCATGTAATACAGGCTCCTCTTCCCTGCAATCACCACAGTCTCTTCACCCTGGCTCAGCATGTAATACAGGCTCCTCTTTCCAGCAATCACCAGAGTCTCTTCACCCTGGCTCAGCATGTAATACAGGCTCCTCTTCCCTGCAATCACCCCAGTCTCTTCACCCTGGCTCAGCATGTAATACAGGCTCCTCTTCTCTGCAGTCACTAGTCTCTTCAACCTGGCTCAGCATGTAATACAGGATCCTCTTCCCTGCAGTCACCCCAGTCTCTTCACCCTGGCTCAGCATGTAATACAAGATCCTCTTCCCCGCAGTCACCCCAGTCTCTTCACCCTGGCTCAGCATGTAATACAGGCTCCTCTTCTCTGCAGTCACTAGTCTCTTCAACCTGGCTCAGCATGTAATACAGGATCCTCTTCCCTGCAGTCACCCCAGTCTCTTCACCCTGGCTCAGCATGTAATACAAGATCCTCTTCCCCGCAGTCACCCCAGTCTCTTCACCCTGGCTCAGCATGTAATACAGGCTCCTCTTTCCAGCAATCACCAGAGTCTCTTCACCCTGGCTCAGCAAGTAATACAGGCTCCTCTTCCCTGCAATCACCACAGTCTCTTCACCCTGGCTCAGCATGTAATACAGGATCCTCTTCTCTGCAGTCACTTGTCTCTTCACCCTGGCTCAGCATGTAATACAGGATCCTCTTCCCTGCAGTCACCACAGTCTCTTCACCCTGGCTCAGCATGTAATACAGGATCCTCTTCCCTGCAGTCACCCCAGTCTCTTCACCCTGGTTCAGCATGTAACACAAGATCCTCTTCCCTGCAGTCACCCCAGTCTCTTCACCCTGGCTCAGTATGTAATACAAGATCCTCTTCTCCACAGTCACCACAGTCTCTTCACCCTGGCTCAGCATGTAATACAAGATCCTCTTCCCCACAGTCACCACTGTCTCTTCACCCTGGCTCAGCATATAATACAAGATCCTCTTCCCTGCAGTCACCCCAGTCTCTTCACCCTGGCTCAGTATGTAATACAAGATCCTCTTCTCCACAGTCACCACAGTCTCTTCACCCTGGCTCAGCATGTGATACATGATCCTCTTCCCTGCAGTCACCAGTCGCTTCACCCTGACTCAGCATGTGATAAAGGCTCCTCTTCCTTGCAGTCACCACAGTCTCTTCACCCTGGCTCAGCATTGTGATACAATCACCTCTTCCCTGCAGACACCCCAGTCTCTTCACCCTGGCTCAGCATATAATACAAGATCCTCTTCCCCGCAGTCACCCCAGTCTCTTCACCCTGACTCAGCATGTGATAAAGGCTCCTCTTCCTTGCAGTCACCACAGTCTCTTCACCCTGGCTCAGCATTGTGATACAATCTCCTCTTCCCTGCAGACACCCCAGTCTCTTCACCCTGGCTCAGCATATAATACAAGATCCTCTTCCCCGCAGTCACCACAGTCTCTTCACCCTGACTCAGCATGTAATACAGGCTCCTCTTCCCCTCAGACACCACAGTCTCTTCACCCTGACTCAGCATGTAATACAGGATCCTCTTCCCTGCAGTCACCCCAGTCTCTTCACCCTGGCCCAGTATGTAATACGGGCTCCTCTTCCTTACAGTCACCAGTCGCTTCACCCTGGCTCAGCATGTGATAAAGGCTCCTCTCCCTGCACTCACCCCAGTCTCTTCACCCTGACTCAGCATGTAATACAGGATCCTCTTCCCTGCAGTCACCCCAGTCTATTCACCCTGGCCCAGTATGTAATACGGGCTCCTCTTCCTTACAGTCACCAGTCGCTTCACCCTGGCTCAGCATGTGATAAAGGCTCCTCTCCCTGCAGTCACCACAGTCTCTTCACCCTGGCTCAGTATGTAATACAGGATCCTCTTCTCTGCAGTCACTTGTCTCTTCACCCTGGCTCAGCATGTAATACAGGATCCTCTTCCCTGCAGTCACCACAGTCTCTTCACCCTGGCTCAGCATGTAATACAGGATCCTCTTCTCTGCAGTCACTTGTCTCTTCACCCTGGCTCAGCATGTAATACAGGATCCTCTTCCCTGCAGACACCCCAGTCTCTTCACCCTGACTCAGCATGTAATACAGGATCCTCTTCTCTGCAGTCACCACAGTCTCTTCACCCTGGCTCAGCATGTAATACAGGATCCTCTTCCCTGCAGTCACCACAGTCTCTTCACCCTGGTTCAGCATGTAATACAAGATCCTCTTCCCCACAGTCACTACTGTCTCTTCACCCTGGCTCAGCATGTTATACAAGATCCTCTTCCCCACACAGTCACCACTGTCTCTTCACCCTGGCTCAGCATATAATACAAGATCCTCTTCCCCGCAGTCACCCCAGTCTCTTCACCCTGGCTCAGCATGTAATACAGGCTCCTCTTTCCTGCAATCACCAGAGTCTCTTCACCCTGGCTCAGCATGTAATACAAGATCCTCTTCGCTGCAGTCACCCCAGTCTCTTCACCCTGGCTCAGTATGTAATACAAGATCCTCTTCTCCACAGTCACCACAGTCTCTTCACCCTGGCTTAGCATGTAATACAAGATCCTCTTCCCCACAGTCACCACTGTCTCTTCACCCTGGCTCAGCATATAATACAAGATCCTCTTCCCTGCAGTCACCCCAGTCTCTTCACCCTGGCTCAGTATGTAATACAAGATCCTCTTCTCCACAGTCACCACAGTCTCTTCACCCTGGCTCAGCATGTAATACAAGATCCTCTTCCCCACAGTCACCACTGTCTCTTCACCCTGGCTCAGCATATAATACAAGATCCTCTTCCCTGCAGTCACCCCAGTCTCTTCACCCTGGCTCAGCATGTAATACAAGATCCTCTTCCCAACAGTCACCACTGTCTCTTCACCCTGGCTCAGCATATAATACAAGATCCTCTTCCCTGCAGTCACCCCAGTATCTTAACCCTGGCTCAGCATGTAATACAAGATCCTCTTCCCCGCAGTCACCCCAGTCTCTTCACCCTGGCTCAGCATGTAATACAGGCTCCTCTTCCCTGCAATCACCACAGTCTCTTCACCCTGGCTCAGCATGTAATACAAGATCCTCTTCCCTGCAGTCACTTGTCTCTTCACCCTGGCTCAGCATGTAATACAGGATCCTCTTCCCTGCAGTCACCACAGTCTCTTCACCCTGGCTCAGCATGTAATACAGGATCCTCTTCCCTGCAGTCACCCCAGTCTCTTCACCCTGGTTCAGCATGTAACACAAGATCCTCTTCCCTGCAGTCACCCCAGTCTCTTCACCCTGGCTCAGTATGTAATACAAGATCCTCTTCCCCACAGTCACCACTGTCTCTTCACCCTGGCTCAGCATGTAATACAGGCTCCTCTTCTCTGCAGTCACTAGTCTCTTCAACCTGGCTCAGCATGTGATACTGGCTCCTCTTCCTTGCAGTCACCACAGTCTCTTCGCCCTGACTCAGCATGTAATACAAGATCCTCTTCCCTGCAGTCACTTGTCTCTTCACCCTGGCTCAGCATGTAATACAGGATCCTCTTCCCTGCAGTCACCACAGTCTCTTCACCCTGGCTCAGCATGTAATACAGGATCCTCTTCCCTGCAGTCACCCCAGTCTCTTCACCCTGGCTCAGTATGTAATACAAGATCCTCTTCCCCACAGTCACCACTGTCTCTTCACCCTGGCTCAGCATGTAATACAGGCTCCTCTTCTCTGCAGTCACTAGTCTCTTCAACCTGGCTCAGCATGTAATACAGGCTCCTCTTTCCAGCAATCACCAGAGTCTCTTCACCCTGGCTCAGCATGTAATACAGGCTCCTCTTCCCTGCAATCACCACAGTCTCTTCACCCTGGCTCAGCATGTAATACAGGCTCCTCTTCTCTGCAGTCACTAGTCTCTTCAACCTGGCTCAGCATGTAATACAGGATCCTCTTCCCTGCAGTCACCCCAGTCTCTTCACCCTGGCTCAGCATGTAATACAAGATCCTCTTCCCCGCAGTCACCCCAGTCTCTTCACCCTGGCTCAGCATGTAATACAGGCTCCTCTTCTCTGCAGTCACTAGTCTCTTCAACCTGGCTCAGCATGTAATACAGGATCCTCTTCCCTGCAGTCACTCCAGTCTCTTCACCCTGGCTCAGCATGTAATACAAGATCCTCTTCCCCGCAGTCACCCCAGTCTCTTCACCCTGGCTCAGCATGTAATAAAGGCTCCTCTTTCCAGCAATCACCAGAGTCTCTTCACCCTGGCTCAGCAAGTAATACAGGCTCCTCTTCCCTGCAATCACCACAGTCTCTTCACCCTGGCTCAGCATGTAATACAGGCTCCTCTTCCCTGCAGTCACCACAGTCTCTTCACCCTGGCTCAGTATGTAATACAGGCTCCTCTTCTCTGCAGTCACTTGTCTCTTCACCCTGGCTCAGCATGTAATACAGGATCCTCTTCCCTGCAGTCACCACAGTCTCTTCACCCTGGCTCAGCATGTAATACAGGATCCTCTTCCCTGCAGTCACCCCAGTCTCTTCACCCTGGTTCAGCATGTAACACAAGATCCTCTTCCCTGCAGTCACCCCAGTCTCTTCACCCTGGCTCAGTATGTAATACAAGATCCTCTTCTCCACAGTCACCACAGTCTCTTCACCCTGGCTCAGCATGTAATACAAGATCCTCTTCCCCGCAGTCATCCCAGTGTCTTCACCCTGGCTCAGTATGTAATACAAGATCCTCTTCTCCACAGTCACCACAGTCTCTTCACCCTGGCTCAGCATGTAATACAAGATCCTCTTCCCCGCAGTCACCACTGTCTCTTCACCCTGGCTCAGCATATAATACAAGATCCTCTTCCCTGCAGTCACCCCAGTCTCTTCACCCTGGCTCAGCATGTAATACAAGATCCTCTTCCCCGCAGTCACCCCAGTCTCTTCACCCTGGCTCAGCAAGTAATACAGGCTCCTCTTTCCTGCAATCACCACAGTCTCTTCACCCTGGTTCAGCATGTAATACAAGATCCTCTTCGCTGCAGTCACCCCAGTCTCTTCACCCTGGCTCAGTATGTAATACAAGATCCTCTTCTCCACAGTCACCCCAGTCTCTTCACCCTGACTCAGCATGTAATACAGGATCCTCTTCCCTGCAGTCACCCCAGTCTCTTCACCCTGGCCCAGTATGTAATACGGGCTCCTCTTCCTTGCAGTCACCACAGTCTCTTCACCCTGGCTCAGCATTGTGATACAATCTCCTCTTCCCTGCAGACACCCCAGTCTCTTCACCCTGGCTCAGCATATAATACAAGATCCTCTTCCCCGCAGTCACCACAGTCTCTTCACCCTGACTCAGCATGTAATACAGGCTCCTCTTCCCCTCAGACACCACAGTCTCTTCACCCTGACTCAGCATGTAATACAGGATCCTCTTCCCTGCAGTCACCCCAGTCTCTTCACCCTGGCCCAGTATGTAATACGGGCTCCTCTTCCTTACAGTCACCAGTCGCTTCACCCTGGCTCAGCATGTGATAAAGGCTCCTCTCCCTGCAGTCACCCCAGTCTCTTCACCCTGACTCAGCATGTAATACAGGATCCTCTTCCCTGCAGTCACCCCAGTCTCTTCACCCTGGCCCAGTATGTAATACGGGCTCCTCTTCCTTACAGTCACCAGTCGCTTCACCCTGGCTCAGCATGTGATAAAGGCTCCTCTCCCTGCAGTCACCACAGTCTCTTCACCCTGGCTCAGTATGTAATACAGGATCCTCTTCTCTGCAGTCACTTGTCTCTTCACCCTGGCTCAGCATGTAATACAGGATCCTCTTCCCTGCAGTCACCACAGTCTCTTCACCCTGGCTCAGCATGTAATACAGGATCCTCTTCCCTGCAGTCACCACAGTCTCTTCACCCTGGCTCAGCATGTAATACAGGATCCTCTTCTCTGCAGTCACTTGTCTCTTCACCCTGGCTCAGCATGTAATACAGGATCCTCTTCCCTGCAGACACCCCAGTCTCTTCACCCTGACTCAGCATGTAATACAGGATCCTCTTCTCTGCAGTCACTTGTCTCTTCACCCTGGCTCAGCATGTAATACAGGATCCTCTTCCCTGCAGTCACCACAGTCTCTTCACCCTGGCTCAGCATGTAATACAGGATCCTCTTCCCTGCAGTCACCACAGTCTCTTCACCCTGGTTCAGCATGTAATACAAGATCCTCTTCCCCACAGTCACCACTGTCTCTTCACCCTGGCTCAGCATATAATACAAGATCCTCTTCCCCACAGTCACCACAGTCTCTTCACCCTGACTCAGCATGTAATACAAGATCCTCTTCCCCGCAGTCACCCCAGTCTCTTCACCCTGACTCAGCATGTAATACAGGCTCCTCTTTCCTGCAATCACCAGTGTCTCTTCACCCTGGCTCAGCATGTAATACAAGATCCTCTTCGCTGTAGTCACCCCAGTCTCTTCACCCTGGCTCAGTATGTAATACAAGATCCTCTTCTCCACAGTCACCACAGTCTCTTCACCCTGGCTCAACATGTAATACAAGATCCTCTTCCCCACAGTCACCACTGTCTCTTCACCCTGGCTCAGCATATAATACAAGATCCTCTTCCCTGCAGTCACCCCAGTATCTTCACCCTGGCTCAGCATGTAATACAAGATCCTCTTCCCCGCAGTCACCCCAGTCTCTTCACCCTGGCTCAACATGTAATACAGGCTCCTCTTTCCTGCAATCACCAGAGTCTCTTCACCCTGGCTCAGCATGTAATACAGGCTCCTCTTCCCTGCAATCACCACAGTCTCTTCACCCTGGCTCAGCATGTAATACAGGCTCCTATTTCCTGCAATCACCAGAGTCTCTTCACCCTGGCTCAGCATGTAATACAGGATCCTCTTCCCTGCAGTCACCCCTGTCTCTTCACCCTGGCCCAGTATGTAATACGGGCTCCTCTTCCTTGCAGTCACCAGTCGCTTTACACTGGCTCAGCATGTGATAAAGGCTCCTCTCCCTGCAGTCACCCCAGTCTCTTCACCCTGGCTCAGCATGTGATACTGGCTCCTCTTCCTTGCAGTCACCACAGTCTCTTCGCCCTGACTCAGCATGTAATACAAGATCCTCTTCCCTGCAGTCACTTGTCTCTTCACCCTGGCTCAGCATGTAATACAGGATCCTCTTCCCTGCAGTCACCACAGTCTCTTCACCCTGGCTCAGCATGTAATACAGGATCCTCTTCCCTGCAGTCACCACTGTCTCTTCACCCTGGCTCAGCATGTAATACAGGATCCTCTTCCCTGCAGTCACCACAGTCTCTTCACCCTGGCTCAGCATGTAATACAGGATCCTCTTCCCTGCAGTCACCCCAGTCTCTTCACCCTGGTTCAGCATGTAACACAAGATCCTCTTCCCTGCAGTCACCCCAGTCTCTTCACCCTGGCTCAGTATGTAATACAAGATCCTCTTCCCCACAGTCACCACTGTCTCTTCACCCTGGCTCAGCATGTAATACAAGATCCTCTTCCCCACAGTCACCACTGTCTCTTCACCCTGGCTCAGCATGTAATACAGGCTCCTCTTCTCTGCAGTCACTAGTCTCTTCAACCTGGCTCAGCATGTAATACAGGATCCTCTTCCCTGCAGTCACCCCAGTCTCTTCACCCTGGCTCAGCATGTAATACAAGATCCTCTTCCCCGCAGTCACCCCAGTCTCTTCACCCTGGCTCAGCATGTAATACAGGCTCCTCTCCCTGCAGTCACCCCAGTCTCTTCACCCTGGCTCAGCATGTGATACTGGCTCCTCTTCCTTGCAGTCACCACAGTCTCTTCACCCTGGCTCAGCATTGTGATACAATCTCCTCTTCCCTGCAGACACCCCAGTCTCTTCACCCTGGCTCAGCATATAATACAAGATCCTCTTCCCCGCAGTCACCACAGTCTCTTCACCCTGACTCAGCATGTAATACAGGCTCCTCTTCCCCTCAGACACCACAGTCTCTTCACCCTGACTCAGCATGTAATACAGGATCCTCTTCCCTGCAGTCACCCCAGTCTCTTCACCCTGGCCCAGTATGTAATACGGGCTCCTCTTCCTTACAGTCACCAGTCGCTTCACCCTGGCTCAGCATGTGATAAAGGCTCCTCTCCCTGCAGTCACCCCAGTCTCTTCACCCTGACTCAGCATGTAATACAGGATCCTCTTCCCTGCAGTCACCCCAGTCTCTTCACCCTGGCCCAGTATGTAATACGGGCTCCTCTTCCTTACAGTCACCAGTCGCTTCACCCTGGCTCAGCATGTGATAAAGGCTCCTCTCCCTGCAGTCACCACAGTCTCTTCACCCTGGCTCAGTATGTAATACAGGATCCTCTTCTCTGCAGTCACTTGTCTCTTCACCCTGGCTCAGCATGTAATACAGGATCCTCTTCCCTGCAGTCACCACAGTCTCTTCACCCTGGCTCAGCATGTAATACAGGATCCTCTTCTCTGCAGTCACTTGTCTCTTCACCCTGGCTCAGCATGTAATACAGGATCCTCTTCCCTGCAGACACCCCAGTCTCTTCACCCTGACTCAGCATGTAATACAGGATCCTCTTCTCTGCAGTCACTTGTCTCTTCACCCTGGCTCAGCATGTAATACAGGATCCTCTTCCCTGCAGTCACCACAGTCTCTTCACCCTGGCTCAGCATGTAATACAGGATCCTCTTCCCTGCAGTCACCACAGTCTCTTCACCCTGGTTCAGCATGTAATACAAGATCCTCTTCCCCACAGTCACCACTGTCTCTTCACCCTGGCTCAGCATGTTATACAAGATCCTCTTCCCCACAGTCACCACTGTCTCTTCACCCTGGCTCAGCATATAATACAAGATCCTCTTCCCCACAGTCACCACAGTCTCTTCACCCTGACTCAGCATGTAATACAAGATCCTCTTCCCCGCAGTCACCCCAGTCTCTTCACCCTGACTCAGCATGTAATACAGGCTCCTCTTTCCTGCAATCACCAGAGTCTCTTCACCCTGGCTCAGCATGTAATACAAGATCCTCTTCGCTGCAGTCACCCCAGTCTCTTCACCCTGGCTCAGTATGTAATACAAGATCCTCTTCTCCACAGTCACCACAGTCTCTTCACCCTGGCTCAGCATGTAATACAAGATCCTCTTCCCCACAGTCACCACTGTCTCTTCACCCTGGCTCAGCATATAATACAAGATCCTCTTCCCTGCAGTCACCCCAGTCTCTTCACCCTGGCTCAGTATGTAATACAAGATCCTCTTCTCCACAATCACCACAGTCTCTTCACCCTGGCTCAGCATGTAATACAAGATCCTCTTCCCCACAGTCACCACTGTCTCTTCACCCTGGCTCAGCATATAATACAAGATCCTCTTCCCTGCAGTCACCCCAGTATCTTCACCCTGGCTCAGCATGTAATACAGGCTCCTCTTCCCTGCAATCACCACAGTCTCTTCACCCTGGCTCAGCATGTAATACAGGCTCCTCTTTCCAGCAATCACCAGAGTCTCTTCACCCTGGCTCAGCATGTAATACAGGCTCCTCTTCCCTGCAATCACCCCAGTCTCTTCACCCTGGCTCAGCATGTAATACAGGCTCCTCTTCTCTGCAGTCACTAGTCTCTTCAACCTGGCTCAGCATGTAATACAGGATCCTCTTCCCTGCAGTCACCCCAGTCTCTTCACCCTGGCTCAGCATGTAATACAAGATCCTCTTCCCCGCAGTCACCCCAGTCTCTTCACCCTGGCTCAGCATGTAATACAGGCTCCTCTTCTCTGCAGTCACTAGTCTCTTCAACCTGGCTCAGCATGTAATACAGGATCCTCTTCCCTGCAGTCACCCCAGTCTCTTCACCCTGGCTCAGCATGTAATACAAGATCCTCTTCCCCGCAGTCACCCCAGTCTCTTCACCCTGGCTCAGCATGTAATACAGGCTCCTCTTTCCAGCAATCACCAGAGTCTCTTCACCCTGGCTCAGCAAGTAATACAGGCTCCTCTTCCCTGCAATCACCACAGTCTCTTCACCCTGGCTCAGCATGTAATACAGGATCCTCTTCTCTGCAGTCACTTGTCTCTTCACCCTGGCTCAGCATGTAATACAGGATCCTCTTCCCTGCAGTCACCACAGTCTCTTCACCCTGGCTCAGCATGTAATACAGGATCCTCTTCCCTGCAGTCACCCCAGTCTCTTCACCCTGGTTCAGCATGTAACACAAGATCCTCTTCCCTGCAGTCACCCCAGTCTCTTCACCCTGGCTCAGTATGTAATACAAGATCCTCTTCTCCACAGTCACCACAGTCTCTTCACCCTGGCTCAGCATGTAATACAAGATCCTCTTCCCCACAGTCACCACTGTCTCTTCACCCTGGCTCAGCATATAATACAAGATCCTCTTCCCTGCAGTCACCCCAGTCTCTTCACCCTGGCTCAGTATGTAATACAAGATCCTCTTCTCCACAGTCACCACAGTCTCTTCACCCTGGCTCAGCATGTAATACAAGATCCTTTTTCCCACAGTCACCACTGTCTCTTCACACTGGCTCAGCATATAATACAAGATCCTCTTCCCTGCAGTCACCCCAGTCTCTTCACCCTGGCTCAGCATGTAATACAAGATCCTCTTCCCCGCAGTCACCCCAGTCTCTTCACCCTGGCTCAGCATGTAATACAGGCTCCTCTTTCCTGCAATCACCACAGTCTCTTCACCCTGGTTCAGCATGTAATACAAGATCCTCTTCGCTGCAGTCACCCCAGTCTCTTCACCCTGGCTCAGTATGTAATACAAGATCCTCTTCTCCACAGTCACCCCAGTCTCTTCACCCTGGCTCAGCATGTAATACAAGATCCTCTTCCCCGCAGTCACCCCAGTCTCTTCACCCTGGCTCAGCATGTAATACAGGCTCCTCTTCCCTGCAATCACCACAGTCTCTTCACCCTGGCTCAGCATGTAATACAGGCTCCTCTTCCCTGCAGTCACCCCTGTCTCTTCACCCTGGCCCAGTATGTAATACGGGCTCCTCTTCCTTGCAGTCACCAGTCTCTTCACCCTGGCTCAGCATGTAATACAAGATCCTCTTCCCTGCAGTCACTTGTCTCTTCACCCTGGCTCAGCATGTAATACAGGATCCTCTTCCCTGCAGTCACCACAGTCTCTTCACCCTGGCTCAGCATGTAATACAGGATCCTCTTCCCTGCAGTCACCCCAGTCTCTTCACCCTGGTTCAGCATGTAACACAAGATCCTCTTCCCTGCAGTCACCCCAGTCTCTTCACCCTGGCTCAGTATGTAATACAAGATCCTCTTCCCCACAGTCACCACTGTCTCTTCACCCTGGCTCAGCATGTAATACAAGATCCTCTTCCCCACAGTCACCACTGTCTCTTCACCCTGGCTCAGCATGTAATACAGGCTCCTCTTCTCTGCAGTCACTAGTCTCTTCAACCTGGCTCAGCATGTAATACAGGATCCTCTTCCCTGCAGTCACCCCAGTCTCTTCACCCTGGCTCAGCATGTAATACAAGATCCTCTTCCCCGCAGTCACCCCAGTCTCTTCACCCTGACTCAGCATGTAATACAGGATCCTCTTCCCTGCAGTCACCCCAGTCTCTTCACCCTGGCCCAGTATGTAATACGGGCTCCTCTTCCTTACAGTCACCAGTCGCTTCACCCTGGCTCAGCATGTGATAAAGGCTCCTCTCCCTGCAGTCACCCCAGTCTCTTCACCCTGACTCAGCATGTAATACAGGATCCTCTTCCCAGCTGTCACCCCAGTCTCTTCACCCTGGCCCAGTATGTAATACGGGCTCCTCTTCCTTACAGTCACCAGTCGCTTCACCCTGGCTCAGCATGTGATAAAGGCTCCTCTCCCTGCAGTCACCACAGTCTCTTCACCCTGACTCAGTATGTAATACAGGATCCTCTTCTCTGCAGTCACTTGTCTCTTCACCCTGGCTCAGCATGTAATACAGGATCCTCTTCCCTGCAGTCACCACAGTCTCTTCACCCTGGCTCAGAATGTAATACAGGATCCTCTTCTCTGCAGTCACTTGTCTCTTCACCCTGGCTCAGCATGTAATACAGGATCCTCTTCCCTGCAGACACCCCAGTCTCTTCACCCTGACTCAGCATGTAATACAGGATCCTCTTATCTGCAGTCACTTGTCTCTTCACCCTTGCTCAGCATGTAATACAGGATCCTCTTCCCTGCAGTCACCACAGTCTCTTCACCCTGGCTCAGCATGTAATACAGGATCCTCTTCCCTGCAGTCACCACAGTCTCTTCACCCTGGTTCAGCATGTAATACAAGATCCTCTTCCCCACAGTCACCACTGTCTCTTCACCCTGGCTCAGCATGTTATACAAGATCCTCTTCCCCACAGTCACCACAGTCTCTTCACCCTGACTCAGCATGTAATACAAGATCCTCTTCCCCGCAGTCACCCCAGTCTCTTCACCCTGGCTCAGCATGTAATACAGGCTCCTCTTTCCTGCAATCACCAGAGTCTCTTCACCCTGGCTCAGCATGTAATACAAGATCCTCTTCGCTGCAGTCACCCCAGTCTCTTCACCCTGGCTCAGTATGTAATACAAGATCCTCTTCTCCACAGTCACCACAGTCTCTTCACCCTGGCTCAGCATGTAATACAAGATCCTCTTCCCCACAGTCACCACTGTCTCTTCACCCTGGCTCAGCATATAATACAAGATCCTCTTCCCTGCAGTCACCCCAGTCTCTTCACCCTGGCTCAGTATGTAATACAAGATCCTCTTCTCCACAGTCACCACAGTCTCTTCACCCTGGCTCAGCATGTAATACAAGATCCTCTTCCCCACAGTCACCACTGTCTCTTCACCCTGGCTCAGCATATAATACAAGATCCTCTTCCCTGCAGTCACCCCAGTATCTTCACCCTGGCTCAGCATGTAATACAAGATCCTCTTTCCCGCAGTCACCCCAGTCTCTTCACCCTGGCTCAGCATGTAATACAGGCTCCTCTTTCCTGCAATCACCAGAGTCTCTTCACCCTGGCTCAGCATGTAATACAGGATCCTCTTCCCTGCAATCACCACAGTCTCTTCACCCTGGCTCAGCATGTAATACAGGCTCCTATTTCCTGCAATCACCAGAGTCTCTTCACCCTGGCTCAGCATGTAATACAGGATCCACTTCCCTGCAGTCACCCCTGTCTCTTCACCCTGGCCCAGTATGTAATACGGGCTCCTCTTCCTTGCAGTCACCAGTCGCTTTACTCTGGCTCAGCATGTGATAAAGGCTCCTCTCCCTGCAGTCACCCCAGTCTCTTCACCCTGGCTCAGCATGTAATACAAGATCCTCTTCCCTGCAGTCACCCCAGTCTCTTCACCCTGGCTCAGCATGTAATACAAGTTCTCTTCCCCGCAGTCACCCCAGTCTCTTCACCCTGGCTCAGCATGTAATACAGGCTCCTCTTCTCTGCAGTCACTAGTCTCTTCAACCTGGCTCAGCATGTAATACAGGATCCTCTTCCCTGCAGTCACCCCAGTCTCTTCACCCTGGCTCAGCATGTAATACAAGATCCTCTTCCCCGCAGTCACCCCAGTCTCTTCACCCTGGCTCAGCATGTAATACAGGCTCCTCTTCCCTGCAATCACCACAGTCTCTTCACCCTGGCTCAGCATGTAATACAGGCTCCTCTTCCCTGCAGTCACCCCTGTCTCTTCACCCTGGCCCAGTATGTAATACGGGCTCCTCTTCCTTGCAGTCACCAGTCTCTTCACCCTGGCTCAGCATGTAATACAAGATCCTCTTCCCTGCAGTCACTTGTCTCTTCACCCTGGCTCAGCATGTAATACAGGATCCTCTTCCCTGCAGTCACCACAGTCTCTTCACCCTGGCTCAGCATGTAATACAGGATCCTCTTCCCTGCAGTCACCCCAGTCTCTTCACCCTGGTTCAGCATGTAACACAAGATCCTCTTCCCTGCAGTCACCCCAGTCTCTTCACCCTGGCTCAGTATGTAATACAAGATCCTCTTCCCCACAGTCACCACTGTCTCTTCACCCTGGCTCAGCATGTAATACAAGATCCTCTTCCCCACAGTCACCACTGTCTCTTCACCCTGGCTCAGCATGTAATACAGGCTCCTCTTCTCTGCAGTCACTAGTCTCTTCAACCTGGCTCAGCATGTAATACAGGATCCTCTTCCCTGCAGTCACCCCAGTCTCTTCACCCTGGCTCAGCATGTAATACAAGATCCTCTTCCCCGCAGTCACCCCAGTCTCTTCACCCTGACTCAGCATGTAATACAGGATCCTCTTCCCTGCAGTCACCCCAGTCTCTTCACCCTGGCCCAGTATGTAATACGGGCTCCTCTTCCTTACAGTCACCAGTCGCTTCACCCTGGCTCAGCATGTGATAAAGGCTCCTCTCCCTGCAGTCACCCCAGTCTCTTCACCCTGACTCAGCATGTAATACAGGATCCTCTTCCCTGCAGTCACCCCAGTCTCTTCACCCTGGCCCAGTATGTAATACGGGCTCCTCTTCCTTACAGTCACCAGTCGCTTCACCCTGGCTCAGCATGTGATAAAGGCTCCTCTCCCTGCAGTCACCACAGTCTCTTCACCCTGACTCAGTATGTAATACAGGATCCTCTTCTCTGCAGTCACTTGTCTCTTCACCCTGGCTCAGCATGTAATACAGGATCCTCTTCCCTGCAGTCACCACAGTCTCTTCACCCTGGCTCAGAATGTAATACAGGATCCTCTTCTCTGCAGTCACTTGTCTCTTCACCCTGGCTCAGCATGTAATACAGGATCCTCTTCCCTGCAGACACCCCAGTCTCTTCACCCTGACTCAGCATGTAATACAGGATCCTCTTATCTGCAGTCACTTGTCTCTTCACCCTTGCTCAGCATGTAATACAGGATCCTCTTCCCTGCAGTCACCACAGTCTCTTCACCCTGGCTCAGCATGTAATACAGGATCCTCTTCCCTGCAGTCACCACAGTCTCTTCACCCTGGTTCAGCATGTAATACAAGATCCTCTTCCCCACAGTCACCACTGTCTCTTCACCCTGGCTCAGCATGTTATACAAGATCCTCTTCCCCACAGTCACCACAGTCTCTTTACCCTGACTCAGCATGTAATACAAGATCCTCTTCCCCGCAGTCACCCCAGTCTCTTCACCCTGGCTCAGCATGTAATACAGGCTCCTCTTTCCTGCAATCACCAGAGTCTCTTCACCCTGGCTCAGCATGTAATACAAGATCCTCTTCGCTGCAGTCACCCCAGTCTCTTCACCCTGGCTCAGTATGTAATACAAGATCCTCTTCTCCACAGTCACCACAGTCTCTTCACCCTGGCTCAGCATGTAATACAAGATCCTCTTCCCCACAGTCACCACTGTCTCTTCACCCTGGCTCAGCATATAATACAAGATCCTCTTCCCTGCAGTCACCCCAGTCTCTTCACCCTGGCTCAGTATGTAATACAAGATCCTCTTCTCCACAGTCACCACAGTCTCTTCACCCTGGCTCAGCATGTAATACAAGATCCTCTTCCCCACAGTCACCACTGTCTCTTCACCCTGGCTCAGCATATAATACAAGATCCTCTTCCCTGCAGTCACCCCAGTATCTTCACCCTGGCTCAGCATGTAATACAAGATCCTCTTTCCCGCAGTCACCCCAGTCTCTTCACCCTGGCTCAGCATGTAATACAGGCTCCTCTTTCCTGCAATCACCAGAGTCTCTTCACCCTGGCTCAGCATGTAATACAGGATCCTCTTCGCTGCAATCACCACAGTCTCTTCACCCTGGCTCAGCATGTAATACAGGCTCCTATTTCCTGCAATCACCAGAGTCTCTTCACCCTGGCTCAGCATGTAATACAGGATCCTCTTCCCTGCAGTCACCCCTGTCTCTTCACCCTGGCCCAGTATGTAATACGGGCTCCTCTTCCTTGCAGTCACCAGTCGCTTTACTCTGGCTCAGCATGTGATAAAGGCTCCTCTCCCTGCAGTCACCCCAGTCTCTTCACCCTGGCTCAGCATGTAATACAAGATCCTCTTCCCTGCAGTCACCCCAGTCTCTTCACCCTGGCTCAGCATGTAATACAAGTTCTCTTCCCCGCAGTCACCCCAGTCTCTTCACCCTGGCTCAGCATGTAATACAGGCTCCTCTTCTCTGCAGTCACTAGTCTCTTCAACCTGGCTCAGCATGTAATACAGGATCCTCTTCCCTGCAGTCACCCCAGTCTCTTCACCCTGGCTCAGCATGTAATACAAGATCCTCTTCCCCGCAGTCACCCCAGTCTCTTCACCCTGGCTCAGCATGTAATACAGGCTCCTCTTTCCAGCAATCACCAGAGTCTCTTCACCCTGGCTCAGCATGTAATACAGGCTCCTCTTCCCTGCAATCACCACAGTCTCTTCACCCTGGCTCAGCATGTAATACAGGCTCCTCTTCCCTGCAGTCACCACAGTCTCTTCACCTTGGCTCAGCATGCAATACAGGCTCCTCTTCTCTGCAGTCACTTGTCTCTTCACCCTGGCTCAGCATGTAATACAGGATCCTCTTCCCTGCAGTCACCCCAGTCTCTTCACCCTGGTTCAGCATGTAACACAAGATCCTCTTCCCTGCAGTCACCCCAGTCTCTTCACCCTGGCTCAGTATGTAATACAAGATCCTCTTCCCCACAGTCACCACTGTCTCTTCACCCTGGCTCAGCATGTAATACAAGATCCTCTTCCCCACAGTCACCACTGTCTCTTCACCCTGGCTCAGCATATAATACAAGATCCTCTTCCCCACAGTCACCACAGTCTCTTCACCCTGACTCAGCATGTAATACAGGCTCCTCTTCTCTGCAGTCACTAGTCTCTTCAACCTGGCTCAGCATGTAATACAGGATCCTCTTCCCTGCAGTCACCCCAGTCTCTTCACCCTGGCTCAGCATGTAATACAAGATCCTCTTCCCCGCAGTCACTCCAGTCTCCTCACCCTGGCTCAGCATGTAATACAGGCTCCTCTTTCCTGCAATCACCAGAGTCTCTTCACCCTGGCTCAGCATGTAATACAGGCTCCTCTTCCCTGCAATCACCACAGTCTCTTCACCCTGGCTCAGCATGTAATACAGGCTCCTCTTCCCTGCAGTCACCACAGTCTCTTCACCTTGGCTCAGCATGTAATACAGGCTCCTCTTTCCTGCAATAACCACAGTCTCTTCACCCTGGCTCAGCATGTAATACAGGTTCCTCTTCCCTGCAGTCACCCCAGTCTCTTCACCCTGGCTCAGTATTTAATACGGGCTCCTCTCCCTGCAGTCACCCCAGTCTCTTCACCCTGGCTCAGCATGTAATACGAGCTCCTCTTCCTTGCAGTCACCACAGTCTCTTCACCCTGTCTCAGCATGTAATATAGGCTCCTCTTTCCTGCAATCACCACTGTCTCTTCACCCTGGTTCAGCATATAATACAAGATCCTCTTCCCCACAGTCACCACAGTCTCTTCACCCTGACTCAGCATATAATACAAGCTCCTCTTCCCCGCAGACACCACAGTCTCTTCACCCTGACTCAGCATGTAATACAGGATCCTCTTCCCCGCAGTCACCCCAGTCTCTTCACCCTGGCTCAGCATGTAATACAGGCTACTCTTTCCTGCAATCACCAGAGTCTCTTCACCCTTGCTCAGCATGTAATACAGGCTCCTCTTCCCTGCAATCACCAGAGTCTCTTCACCCTGGCTCAGCATGTAATACAGGCTACTCTTTCCTGCAATCACCAGAGTCTCTTCACCCTTGCTCAGCATGTAATATAGGCTCCTCTTCCCCGCAGACACCACAGTCTCTTCACCCTGACTCAGCATGTAATACAGGATCCTCTTCCCCGCAGTCACCACAGTCTCTTCACCCTGACTCAGCATATAATACAAGCTCCTCTTCCCCGCAGACACCACAGTCTCTTCACCCTGGCTCAGCATGTAATACAGGCTCCTCTTTCCTGCAATCACCAGAGTCTCTTCACCCTGGCTCAGCATGTAATACAGGCTCCTCTTCCCTGCAATCACCACAGTCTCTTCACCCTGGCTCAGCATGTAATACAGGCTCCTCTTCCCTGCAGTCACCCCAGTCTCTTCACTTTGGCTCAGCATGTAATACAGGCTCCTCTTTCCTGCAATCACCAGAGTCTCTTTACCCTGGCTCAGCATGTAATACAGGATCCTCTTCCCTGCAGTCACCCCAGTCTCTTCACTTTGGCTCAGCATGTAATACAGGATCCTCTTCCCTGTAGTCACCACAGTCTCTTCACCCTGGATCAGCATGTAATACAGGCTCCTCTTCTCTGCAGTCACCACAGTCTCTTCACTTTGGCTCAGCATGTAATACAGGATCCTCTTCCCTGCAGTCACCCCAGTCTCTTCACTTTGGCTCAGCATGTAATACAGGATCCTCTTCCCTGCAGTCACCCCAGTCTCTTCACCCTGGCTCAGCATGTAATACAGGCTCCTCTTTCCTGCAATCACCAGAGTCTCTTCACCCTGGCTCAGCATGTAATACAGGCTCCTCTTCCCTGCAATCACCACAGTCTCTTCACCCTGGCTCAGCATGTAATACAGGCTCCTATTTCCTGCAATCACCAGAGTCCTTTCACCCTGGCTCAGCATGTAATACAGGCTCCTCTTCTCTGCAGTCACTAGTCTCTTCACCCTGGCTCAGCATGTAATACAAGATCCTCTTCCCCGCTGTCACCACAGTCTCTTCACCCTGACTCAGCATATAATACAAGCTCCTCTTCCCCGCAGACACCACAGTCTCTTCACCCTGACTCAGCATGTAATACAGGATCCTCTTCCCTGCAGTCACCCCAGTCTCCTCACCCTGGCTCAGCATGTTATACAAGATCCTCTTCCCCACAGTCACCACTGTCTCTTCACCCTGGCTCAGCATATAATACAAGATCCTCTTCCCCACAGTCACCACAGTCTCTTCACCCTGACTCAGCATGTAATACAAGATCCTCTTCCCCGCAGTCACCCCAGTCTCTTCACCCTGGCTCAGCATGTAATACAGGCTCCTCTTTCCTGCAATCACCAGAGTCTCTTCACCCTGGCTCAGCATGTAATACAAGATCCTCTTCGCTGCAGTCACCCCAGTCTCTTCACCCTGGCTCAGTATGTAATACAAGATCCTCTTCTCCACAGTCACCACTGTCTCTTCACCCTGGCTCAGCATGTAATACAAGATCCTCTTCCCCACAGTCACCACTGTCTCTTCACCCTGGCTCAGCATATAATACAAGATCCTCTTCCCTGCAGTCACCCCAGTATCTTCACCCTGGCTCAGCATGTAATACAAGATCCTCTTCCCCGCAGTCACCCCAGTCTCTTCACCCTGGCTCAACATGTAATACAGGCTCCTCTTTCCTGCAATCACCAGAGTCTCTTCACCCTGGCTCAGCATGTAATACAGGCTCCTCTTCCCTGCAATCACCACAGTCTCTTCACCCTGGCTCAGCATGTAATACAGGCTCCTATTTCCTGCAATCACCAGAGTCTCTTCACCCTGGCTCAGCATGTAATACGGGCTCCTCTTCCTTGCAGTCACCAGTCGCTTTACTCTGGCTCAGCATGTGATAAAGGCTCCTCTCCCTGCAGTCACCCCAGTCTCTTCACCCTGGCTCAGCATGTGATACTGGCTCCTCTTCCTTGCAGTCACCACAGTCTCTTCGCCCTGACTCAGCATGTAATACAAGATCCTCTTCCCTGCAGTCACTTGTCTCTTCACCCTGGCTCAGCATGTAATACAGGATCCTCTTCCCTGCAGTCACCACAGTCTCTTCACCCTGGCTCAGCATGTAATACAGGATCCTCTTCCCTGCAGTCACCACAGTCTCTTCACCCTGGCTCAGCATGGAATACAGGATCCTCTTCCCTGCAGTCACCCCAGTCTCTTCACCCTGGTTCAGCATGTAACACAAGATCCTCTTCCCTGCAGTCACCCCAGTCTCTTCACCCTGGCTCAGTATGTAATACAAGATCCTCTTCCCCACAGTCACCACTGTCTCTTCACCCTGGCTCAGCATGTAATACAAGATCCTCTTCCCCACAGTCACCACTGTCTCTTCACCCTGGCTCAGCATGTAATACAGGCTCCTCTTCTCTGCAGTCACTAGTCTCTTCAACCTGGCTCAGCATGTAATACAGGATCCTCTTCCCTGCAGTCACCCCAGTCTCTTCACCCTGGCTCAGCATGTAATACAAGATCCTCTTCCCCGCAGTCACCCCAGTCTCTTCACCCTGGCTCAGCATGTAATACAGGCTCCTCTCCCTGCAGTCACCCCAGTCTCTTCACCCTGGCTCAGCATGTGATACTGGCTCCTCTTCCTTGCAGTCACCACAGTCTCTTCACCCTGGCTCAGCATTGTGATACAATCTCCTCTTCCCTGCAGACACCCCAGTCTCTTCACCCTGGCTCAGCATATAATACAAGATCCTCTTCCCCGCAGTCACCACAGTCTCTTCACCCTGACTCAGCATGTAATACAGGCTCCTCTTCCCCTCAGACACCACAGTCTCTTCACCCTGACTCAGCATGTAATACAGGATCCTCTTCCCTGCAGTCACCCCAGTCTCTTCACCCTGGCCCAGTATGTAATACGGGCTCCTCTTCCTTACAGTCACCAGTCGCTTCACCCTGGCTCAGCATGTGATAAAGGCTCCTCTCCCTGCAGTCACCCCAGTCTCTTCACCCTGACTCAGCATGTAATACAGGATCCTCTTCCCTGCAGTCACCCCAGTCTCTTCACCCTGGCCCAGTATGTAATACGGGCTCCTCTTCCTTACAGTCACCAGTTGCTTCACCCTGGCTCAGCATGTGATAAAGGCTCCTCTCCCTGCAGTCACCACAGTCTCTTCACCCTGGCTCAGTATGTAATACAGGATCCTCTTCTCTGCAGTCACTTGTCTCTTCACCCTGGCTCAGCATGTAATACAGGATCCTCTTCCCTGCAGTCACCACAGTCTCTTCACCCTGGCTCAGCATGTAATACAGGATCATCTTCTCTGCAGTCACTTGTCTCTTCACCCTGGCTCAGCATGTAATACAGGATCCTCTTCCCTGCAGACACCCCAGTCTCTTCACCCTGACTCAGCATGTAATACAGGATCCTCTTCTCTGCAGTCACTTGTCTCTTCACCCTGGCTCAGCATGTAATACAGGATCCTCTTCCCTGCAGTCACCACAGTCTCTTCACCCTGACTCAGCATGTAATGCAGGCTCCTCTTTCCTGCAATCACCAGAGTCTCTTCACCCTGGCTCAGCATGTAATACAAGATCCTCTTCGCTGCAGTCATCCCAGTCTCTTCACCCTGGCTCAGTATGTAATACAAGATCCTCTTCTCCACAGTCACCACAGTCTCTTCACCCTGGCTCAGCATGTAATACAAGATCCTCTTCCCCACAGTCACCACTGTCTCTTCACCCTGGCTCAGCATATAATACAAGATCCTCTTCCCTGCAGTCACCCCAGTCTCTTCACCCTGGCTCAGTATGTAATACAAGATCCTCTTCTCCACAGTCACCACAGTCTCTTCACCCTGGCTCAGCATGTAATACAAGATCCTCTTCCCCACAGTTACCACTGTCTCTTCACCCTGGCTCAGCATATAATACAAGATCCTCTTCCCTGCAGTCACCCCAGTATCTTCACCCTGGCTCAGCATGTAATACAGGCTCCTCTTCCCTGCAATCACCACAGTCTCTTCACCCTGGCTCAGCATGTAATACAGGCTACTATTTCCTGCAATCACCAGAGTCTCTTCACCCTGGCTCAGCATGTAATACAGGATCCTCTTCCCTGCAGTCACCCCTGTCTCTTCACCCTGGCCCAGTATGTAATACGGGCTCCTCTTCCTTGCAGTCACCCGTCGCTTTACTCTGGCTCAGCATGTGATAAAGGCTCCTCTCCCTGCAGTCACCCCAGTCTCTTCACCCTGGCTCAGCATGTGATACTGGCTCCTCTTCCTTGCAGTCACCACAGTCTCTTCGCCCTGACTCAGCATGTAATACAAGATCCTCTTCCCTGCAGTCACTTGTCTCTTCACCCTGGCTCAGCATGTAATACAGGATCCTCTTCCCTGCAGTCACCACAGTCTCTTCACCCTGGCTCAGCATGTAATACAGGATCCTCTTCCCTGCAGTCACCCCAGTCTCTTCACCCTGGTTCAGCATGTAACACAAGATCCTCTTCCCTGCAGTCACCCCAGTCTCTTCACCCTGGCTCAGTATGTAATACAAGATCCTCTTCCCCACAGTCACCACTGTCTCTTCACCCTGGCTCAGCATGTAATACAAGATCCTCTTCCCCACAGTCACCACTGTCTCTTCACCCTGGCTCAGCATGTAATACAGGCTCCTCTTCTCTGCAGTCACTAGTCTCTTCAACCTGGCTCAGCATGTAATACAGGCTCCTCTTTCCAGCAATCACCAGAGTCTCTTCACCCTGGCTCAGCATGTAATACAGGCTCCTCTTCCCTGCAATCACCACAGTCTCTTCACCCTGGCTTAGCATGTAATACAGGCTCCTCTTCTCTGCAGTCACTAGTCTCTTCAACCTGGCTCAGCATGTAATACAGGATCCTCTTCCCTGCAGTCACCCCAGTCTCTTCACCCTGGCTCAGCATGTAATACAAGATCCTCTTCCCCGCAGTCACCCCAGTCTCTTCACCCTGGCTCAGCATGTAATACAGGCTCCTCTTTCCAGCAATCACCAGAGTCTCTTCACCCTGGCTCAGCAAGTAATACAGGCTCCTCTTCCCTGCAATCACCACAGTCTCTTCACCCTGGCTCAGCATGTAATACAGGCTCCTCTTCCCTGCAGTCACCACAGTCTCTTCACCTTGGCTCAGCATGTAATACAGGCTCCTCTTCTCTGCAGTCACTTGACTCTTCACCCTGGCTCAGCATGTAATACAGGATCCTCTTCCCTGCAGTCACCACAGTCTCTTCACCCTGGCTCAGCATGTAATACAGGATCCTCTTCCCTGCAGTCACCCCAGTCTCTTCACCCTGGTTCAGCATGTAACACAAGATCCTCTTCCCTGCAGTCACCCCAGTCTCTTCACCCTGGCTCAGTATGTAATACAAGATCCTCTTCTCCACAGTCACCACAGTCTCTTCACCCTGGCTCAGCATGTAATACAAGATCCTCTTCCCCACAGTCACCACTGTCTCTTCACCCTGGCTCAGCATATAATACAAGATCCTTTTCCCTGCAGTCACCCCAGTCTCTTCACCCTGGCTCAGTATGTAATACAAGATCCTCTTCTCCACAGTCACCACTGTCTCTTCACCCTGGCTCAGCATATAATACAAGATCCTCTTCCCTGCAGTCACCCCAGTCTCTTCACCCTGGCTCAGCATGTAATACAAGATCCTCTTCCCCACAGTCACCACTGTCTCTTCACCCTGGCTCAGCATATAATACAAGATCCTCTTCCCTGCAGTCACCCCAGTCTCTTCACCCTGGCTCAGCATGTAATACAAGATCCTCTTCCCCGCAGTCACCCCAGTCTCTTCACCCTGGCTCAGCATGTAATACAGGCTCCTCTTTCCTGCAATCACCACAGTCTCTTCACCCTGGTTCAGCATGTAATACAAGATCCTCTTCGCTGCAGTCACCCCAGTCTCTTCACCCTGGCTCAGTATGTAATACAAGATCCTCTTCTCCACAGTCACCCCAGTCTCTTCACCCTGACTCAGCATGTAATACAGGATCCTCTTCCCTGCAGTCACCCCAGTCTCTTCACCCTGGCTCAGCATGTAATACAAGATCCTCTTCCCCGCAGTCACCCCAGTCTCTTCACCCTGGCTCAGCATGTAATACAGGCTCATCTTTCCTGCAATCACCACAGTCTCTTCACCCTGGTTCAGCATGTAATACAAGATCCTCTTCGCTGCAGTCACCCCAGTCTCTTCACCCTGGCTCAGTATGTAATACAAGATCCTCTTCTCCACAGTCACCCCAGTCTCTTCACCCTGACTCAGCATGTAATACAGGATCCTCTTCCCTGCAGTCACCCCAGTCTCTTCACCCTGGCCCAGTATGTAATACGGGCTCCTCTTCCTTACAGTCACCAGTCGCTTCACCCTGGCTCAGCATGTGATAATAGCTCCTCTCCCTGCAGTCACCCCAGTCTCTTCACCCTGACTCAGCATGTAATACAGGATCCTCTTCCCTGCAGTCACCCCAGTCTCTTCACCCTGGCCCAGTATGTAATACGGGCTCCTCTTCCTTACAGTCACCAGTCGCTTCACCCTGGCTCAGCTTGTGATAAAGGCTCCTCTCCCTGCAGTCACCACAGTCTCTTCACCCTGGCTCAGTATGTAATACAGGATCCTCTTCTCTGCAGTCACTTGTCTCTTCACCCTGGCTCAGCATGTAATACAGGATCCTCTTCCCTGCAGTCACCACAGTCTCTTCACCCTGGCTCAGCATGTAATACAGGATCCTCTTCTCTGCAGTCACTTGTCTCTTCACCCTGGCTCAGCATGTAATACAGGATCCTCTTCCCTGCAGACACCCCAGTCTCTTCACCCTGACTCAGCATGTAATACAGGATCCTCTTCTCTGCAGTCACTTGTCTCTTCACCCTGGCTCAGCATGTAATACAGGATCCTCTTCCCTGCAGTCACCACAGTCTCTTCACCCTGGCTCAGCATGTAATACAGGATCCTCTTCCCTGCAGTCACCACAGTCTCTTCACCCTGGTTCAGCATGTAATACAAGATCCTCTTCCCCACAGTCACCACTGTCTCTTCACCCTGGCTCAGCATGTTATACAAGATCCTCTTCCCCACAGTCACCACTGTCTCTTCACCCTGGCTCAGCATATAATACAAGATCCTCTTCCCCACAGTCACCACAGTCTCTTCACCCTGACTCAGCATGTAATACAAGATCCTCTTCCCCGCAGTCACCCCAGTCTCTTCACCCTGGCTCAGCATGTAATACAGGCTCCTCTTTCCTGCAATCACCAGAGTCTCTTCACCCTGGCTCAGTATGTAATACAGGATCCTCTTCTCTGCAGTCACTTGTCTCTTCACCCTGGCTCAGCATGTAATACAGGATCCTCTTCCCTGCAGTCACCACAGTCTCTTCACCCTGGCTCAGCATGTAATACAGGATCCTCTTCTCTGCAGTCACTTGTCTCTTCACCCTGGCTCAGCATGTAATACAGGATCCTCTTCCCTGCAGACACCCCAGTCTCTTCACCCTGACTCAGCATGTAATACAGGATCCTCTTCTCTGCAGTCACTTGTCTCTTCACCCTGGCTCAGCATGTAATACAGGATCCTCTTCCCTGCAGTCACCACAGTCTCTTCACCCTGGCTCAGCATGTAATACAGGATCCTCTTCCCTGCAGTCACCACAGTCTCTTCACCCTGGTTCAGCATGTAATACAAGATCCTCTTCCCCACAGTCACCACTGTCTCTTCACCCTGGCTCAGCATGTTATACAAGATCCTCTTCCCCACAGTCACCACTGTCTCTTCACCCTGGCTCAGCATATAATACAAGATCCTCTTCCCCACAGTCACCACAGTCTCTTCACCCTGACTCAGCATGTAATACAAGATCCTCTTCCCCGCAGTCACCCCAGTCTCTTCACCCTGGCTCAGCATGTAATACAGGCTCCTCTTTCCTGCAATCACCAGAGTCTCTTCACCCTGGCTCAGCATGTAATACAAGATCCTCTTCGCTGCAGTCACCCCAGTCTCTTCACCCTGGCTCAGTATGTAATACAAGATCCTCTTCTCCACAGTCACCACTGTCTCTTCACCCTGGCTCAGCATGTAATACAAGATCCTCTTCCCCACAGTCACCACTGTCTCTTCACCCTGGCTCAGCATATAATACAAGATCCTCTTCCCTGAAGTCACCCCAGTATCTTCACCCTGGCTCAGCATGTAATACAAGATCCTCTTCCCCGCAGTCACCCCAGTCTCTTCACCCTGGCTCAACATGTAATACAGGCTCCTCTTTCCTGCAATCACCAGAGTCTCTTCACCCTGGCTCAGCATGTAATACAGGCTCCTCTTCCCTGCAATCACCACAGTCTCTTCACCCTGGCTC
Source organism: Pseudophryne corroboree (assembly GCF_028390025.1). Lineage (NCBI taxonomy): Eukaryota > Metazoa > Chordata > Amphibia > Anura > Myobatrachidae > Pseudophryne > Pseudophryne corroboree. The sequence goes on from NC_086450.1 coordinate 417,286,969, forward strand.
AGCATGTAATACAGGCTCCTATTTCCTGCAATCACCAGAGTCTCTTCACCCTGGCTCAGCATGTAATACGGGCTCCTCTTCCTTGCAGTCACCAGTCGCTTTACTCTGGCTCAGCATGTGATAAAGGCTCCTCTCCCTGCAGTCACCCCAGTCTCTTCACCCTGGCTCAGCATGTGATACTGGCTCCTCTTCCTTGCAGTCACCACAGTCTCTTCGCCCTGACTCAGCATGTAATACAAGATCCTCTTCCCTGCAGTCACTTGTCTCTTCACCCTGGCTCAGCATGTAATACAGGATCCTCTTCCCTGCAGTCACCACAGTCTCTTCACCCTGGCTCAGCATGTAATACAGGATCCTCTTCCCAGCAGTCACCACAGTCTCTTCACCCTGGCTCAGCATGGAATACAGGATCCTCTTCCCTGCAGTCACCCCAGTCTCTTCACCCTGGTTCAGCATGTAACACAAGATCCTCTTCCCTGCAGTCACCCCAGTCTCTTCACCCTGGCTCAGTATGTAATACAAGATCCTCTTCCCCACAGTCACCACTGTCTCTTCACCCTGGCTCAGCATGTAATACAAGATCCTCTTCCCCACAGTCACCACTGTCTCTTCACCCTGGCTCAGCATGTAATACAGGCTCCTCTTCTCTGCAGTCACTAGTCTCTTCAACCTGGCTCAGCATGTAATACAGGATCCTCTTCCCTGCAGTCACCCCAGTCTCTTCACCCTGGCTCAGCATGTAATACAAGATCCTCTTCCCCGCAGTCACCCCAGTCTCTTCACCCTGGCTCAGCATGTAATACAGGCTCCTCTCCCTGCAGTCACCCCAGTCTCTTCACCCTGGCTCAGCATGTGATACTGGCTCCTCTTCCTTGCAGTCACCACAGTCTCTTCACCCTGGCTCAGCATTGTGATACAATCTCCTCTTCCCTGCAGACACCCCAGTCTCTTCACCCTGGCTCAGCATATAATACAAGATCCTCTTCCCCGCAGTCACCACAGTCTCTTCACCCTGACTCAGCATGTAATACAGGCTCCTCTTCCCCTCAGACACCACAGTCTCTTCACCCTGACTCAGCATGTAATACAGGATCCTCTTCCCTGCAGTCACCCCAGTCTCTTCACCCTGGCCCAGTATGTAATACGGGCTCCTCTTCCTTACAGTCACCAGTCGCTTCACCCTGGCTCAGCATGTGATAAAGGCTCCTCTCCCTGCAGTCACCACAGTCTCTTCACCCTGGCTCAGTATGTAATACAGGATCCTCTTCTCTGCAGTCACTTGTCTCTTCTCCCTGGCTCAGCATGTAATACAGGATCCTCTTCCCTGCAGTCACCACAGTCTCTTCACCCTGGCTCAGCATGTAATACAGGATCATCTTCTCTGCAGTCACTTGTCTCTTCACCCTGGCTCAGCATGTAATACAGGATCCTCTTCCCTGCAGACACCCCAGTCTCTTCACCCTGACTCAGCATGTAATACAGGATCCTCTTCTCTGCAGTCACTTGTCTCTTCACCCTGGCTCAGCATGTAAAACAGGATCCTCTTCCCTGCAGTCACCACAGTCTCTTCACCCTGGCTCAGCATGTAATACAGGATCCTCTTCCCTGCAGTCACCACAGTCTCTTCACCCTGACTCAGCATGTAATACAAGATCCTCTTCGCTGCAGTCATCCCAGTCTCTTCACCCTGGCTCAGTATGTAATACAAGATCCTCTTCTCCACAGTCACCACAGTCTCTTCACCCTGGCTCAGCATGTAATACAAGATCCTCTTCCCCACAGTCATCACTGTCTCTTCACCCTGGCTCAGCATATAATACAAGATCCTCTTCCCTGCAGTCACCCCAGTCTCTTCACCCTGGCTCAGTATGTAATACAAGATCCTCTTCTCCACAGTCACCACAGTCTCTTCACCCTGGCTCAGCATGTAATACAAGATCCTCTTCCCCACAGTTACCACTGTCTCTTCACCCTGGCTCAGCATATAATACAAGATCCTCTTCCCTGCAGTCACCCCAGTATCTTCACCCTGGCTCAGCATGTAATACAGGCTCCTCTTCCCTGCAATCACCACAGTCTCTTCACCCTGGCTCAGCATGTAATACAGGCTACTATTTCCTGCAATCACCAGAGTCTCTTCACCCTGGCTCAGCATGTAATACAGGATCCTCTTCCCTGCAGTCACCCCTGTCTCTTCACCCTGGCCCAGTATGTAATACGGGCTCCTCTTCCTTGCAGTCACCAGTCGCTTTACTCTGGCTCAGCATGTGATAAAGGCTCCTCTCCCTGCAGTCACCCCAGTCTCTTCACCCTGGCTCAGCATGTGATACTGGCTCCTCTTCCTTGCAGTCACCACAGTCTCTTCGCCCTGACTCAGCATGTAATACAAGATCCTCTTCCCTGCAGTCACTTGTCTCTTCACCCTGGCTCAGCATGTAATACAGGATCCTCTTCCCTGCAGTCACCACAGTCTCTTCACCCTGGCTCAGCATGTAATACAGGATCCTCTTCCCTGCAGTCACTCCAGTCTCTTCACCCTGGTTCAGCATGTAACACAAGATCCTCTTCCCTGCAGTCACCCCAGTCTCTTCACCCTGGCTCAGTATGTAATACAAGATCCTCTTCCCCACAGTCACCACTGTCTCTTCACCCTGGCTCAGCATGTAATACAAGATCCTCTTCCCCACAGTCACCACTGTCTCTTCACCCTGGCTCAGCATGTAATACAGGCTCCTCTTCTCTGCAGTCACTAGTCTCTTCAACCTGGCTCAGCATGTAATACAGGCTCCTCTTTCCAGCAATCACCAGAGTCTCTTCACCCTGGCTCAGCATGTAATACAGGCTCCTCTTCCCTGCAATCACCACAGTCTCTTCACCCTGGCTCAGCATGTAATACAGGCTCCTCTTCTCTGCAGTCACTAGTCTCTTCAACCTGGCTCAGCATGTAATACAGGATCCTCTTCCCTGCAGTCACCCCAGTCTCTTCACCCTGGCTCAGCATGTAATACAAGATCCTCTTCCCCGCAGTCACCCCAGTCTCTTCACCCTGGCTCAGCATGTAATACAGGCTCCTCTTTCCAGCAATCACCAGAGTCTCTTCACCCTGGCTCAGCAAGTAATACAGGCTCCTCTTCCCTGCAATCACCACAGTCTCTTCACCCTGGCTCAGCATGTAATACAGGCTCCTCTTCCCTGCAGTCACCACAGTCTCTTCACCTTGGCTCAGCATGTAATACAGGCTCCTCTTCTCTGCAGTCACTTGACTCTTCACCCTGGCTCAGCATGTAATACAGGATCCTCTTCCCTGCAGTCACCACAGTCTCTTCACCCTGGCTCAGCATGTAATACAGGATCCTCTTCCCTGCAGTCACTCCAGTCTCTTCACCCTGGTTCAGCATGTAACACAAGATCCTCTTCCCTGCAGTCACCCCAGTCTCTTCACCCTGGCTCAGTATGTAATACAAGATCCTCTTCTCCACAGTCACCACAGTCTCTTCACCCTGGCTCAGCATGTAATACAAGATCCTCTTCCCCACAGTCACCACTGTCTCTTCACCCTGGCTCAGCATATAATACAAGATCCTTTTCCCTGCAGTCACCCCAGTCTCTTCACCCTGGCTCAGTATGTAATACAAGATCCTCTTCTCCACAGTCACCACTGTCTCTTCACCCTGGCTCAGCATATAATACAAGATCCTCTTCCCTGCAGTCACCCCAGTCTCTTCACCCTGGCTCAGCATGTAATACAAGATCCTCTTCCCCACAGTCACCACTGTCTCTTCACCCTGGCTCAGCATATAATACAAGATCCTCTTCCCTGCAGTCACCCCAGTCTCTTCACCCTGGCTCAGCATGTAATACAAGATCCTCTTCCCCGCAGTCACCCCAGTCTCTTCACCCTGGCTCAGCATGTAATACAGGCTCCTCTTTCCTGCAATCACCACAGTCTCTTCACCCTGGTTCAGCATGTAATACAAGATCCTCTTCGCTGCAGTCACCCCAGTCTCTTCACCCTGGCTCAGTATGTAATACAAGATCCTCTTCTCCACAGTCACCCCAGTCTCTTCACCCTGGCTCAGCATGTAATACAAGATCCTCTTCCCCGCAGTCACCCCAGTCTCTTCACCCTGGCTCAGCATGTAATACAGGCTCCTCTTCCCTGCAATCACCACAGTCTCTTCACCCTGGCTCAGCATGTAATACAGGCTCCTATTTCCTGCAATCACCAGAGTCTCTTCACCCTGGCTCAGCATGTAATACAGGATCCTCTTCCCTGCAGTCACCACAGTCTCTTCACCCTGGTTCAGCATGTAATACAAGATCCTCTTCCCCACAGTCACCACTGTCTCTTCACCCTGGCTCAGCATGTGATACAGGATCCTCTTCCCTGCAGTCACCACTGTCTCTTCACCCTGGCTCAGCATGTAATACAAGATCCTCTTCCCCGCAGTCACCCCAGTCTCTTCACCCTGGCTCAGCATGTAATACAGGCTCCTCTTTCCTGCAGTCACCCCAGTCTCTTCACCCTGGCTCAGCATGTAATACAGGCTCCTCTTCTCTGCAGTCACTAGTCTCTTCAACCTGGCTCAGCATGTAATACAGGATCCTCTTCCCTGCAGTCACTTGTCTCTTCACCCTGGCTCAGCATGTAATACAGGATCCTCTTCCCTGCAGTCACCACAGTCTCTTCACCCTGGCTCAGCATGTAATACAGGCTCCTCTTCTCTGCAGTCACCACAGTCTCTTCGCCCTGACTCAGCATGTAATACAAGATCCTCTTCCCTGCAGTCACTTGTCTCTTCACCCTGGCTCAGCATGTAATACAGGATCCTCTTCCCTGCAGTCACCACAGTCTCTTCACCCTGGCTCAGCATGTAATACAGGATCCTCTTCCCTGCAGTCACCCCAGTCTCTTCACCCTGGTTCAGCATGTAACACAAGATCCTCTTCCCTGCAGTCACCCCAGTCTCTTCACCCTGGCTCAGTATGTAATACAAGATCCTCTTCCCCACAGTCACCACTGTCTCTTCACCCTGGCTCAGCATGTAATACAAGATCCTCTTCCCCACAGTCACCACTGTCTCTTCACCCTGGCTCAGCATGTAATACAGGCTCCTCTTCTCTGCAGTCACTAGTCTCTTCAACCTGGCTCAGCATGTAATACAGGATCCTCTTCCCTGCAGTCACCCCAGTCTCTTCACCCTGGCTCAGCATGTAATACAAGATCCTCTTCCCCGCAGTCACCCCAGTCTCTTCACCCTGACTCAACATGTAATACAGGATCCTCTTCCCTGCAGTCACCCCAGTCTCTTCACCCTGGCCCAGTATGTAATACGGGCTCCTCTTCCTTACAGTCACCAGTCGCTTCACCCTGGCTCAGCATGTGATAAAGGCTCCTCTCCCTGCAGTCACCCCAGTCTCTTCACCCTGACTCAGCATGTAATACAGGATCCTCTTCCCTGCAGTCACCCCAGTCTCTTCACCCTGGCCCAGTATGTAATACGGGCTCCTCTTCCTTACAGTCACCAGTGGCTTCACCCTGGCTCAGCATGTGATAAAGGCTCCTCTCCCTGCAGTCACCACAGTCTCTTCACCCTGGCTCAGCATGTAATACAGGATCCTCTTCTCTGCAGTCACTTGTCTCTTCACCCTGGCTCAGCATGTAATACAGGATCCTCTTCCCTGCAGTCACCACAGTCTCTTCACCCTGGCTCAGCATGTAATACAGGATCCTCTTCTCTGCAGTCACTTGTCTCTTCACCCTGGCTCAGCATGTAATACAGGATCCTCTTCCCTGCAGACACCCCAGTCTCTTCACCCTGACTCAGCATGTAATACAGGATCCTCTTCTCTGCAGTCACTTGTCTCTTCACCCTGGCTCAGCATGTAATACAGGATCCTCTTCCCTGCAGTCACCACAGTCTCTTCACCCTGGCTCAGCATGTAATACAGGATCCTCTTCCCTGCAGTCACCACAGTCTCTTCACCCTGGTTCAGCATGTAATACAAGATCCTCTTCCCCACAGTCACCACTGTCTCTTCACCCTGGCTCAGCATGTTATACAAGATCCTCTTCCCCACAGTCACCACTGTCTCTTCACCCTGGCTCAGCATATAATACAAGATCCTCTTCCCCACAGTCACCACAGTCTCTTCACCCTGACTCAGCATGTAATACAAGATCCTCTTCCCCGCAGTCACCCCAGTCTCTTCACCCTGGCTCAGCATGTAATACAGGCTCCTCTTTCCTGCAATCACCAGAGTCTCTTCATCCTGGCTCAGCATGTAATACAAGATCCTCTTCGCTGCAGTCACCCCAGTCTCTTCACCCTGGCTCAGTATGTAATACAAGATCCTCTTCTCCACAGTCACCACAGTCTCTTCACCCTGGCTCAGCATGTAATACAAGATCCTCTTCCCTGCAGTCACCCCAGTCTCTTCACCCTGGCTCAGTATGTAATACAAGATCCTCTTCTCCACAGTCACCACAGTCTCTTCACCCTTGCTCAGCATGTAATACAAGATCCTCTTCCCCACAGTCACCACTGTCTCTTCACCCTGGCTCAGCATATAATACAAGATCCTCTTCCCTGCAGTCACCCCAGTATCTTCACCCTGGCTCAGCATTTAATACAAGATCCTCTTCCCCGCAGTCACCCCAGTCTCTTCACCCTGGCTCAGCATGTAATACAGGCTCCTCTTTCCTGCAATCACCAGAGTCTCTTCACCCTGGCTCAGCATGTAATACAGGATCCTCTTCCCTGCAATCACCACAGTCTCTTCACCCTGGCTCAGCATGTAATACAGGCTCCTATTTCCTGCAATCACCAGAGTCTCTTCACCCTGGCTCAGCATGTAATACAGGATCCTCTTCCCTGCAGTCACCCCTGTCTCTTCACCCTGGCCCAGTATGTAATACGGGCTCCTCTTCCTTGCAGTCACCAGTCGCTTTACTCTGGCTCAGCATGTGATAAAGGCTCCTCTCCCTGCAGTCACCCCAGTCTCTTCACCCTGGCTCAGCATGTAATACAAGATCCTCTTCCCTGCAGTCACCCCAGTCTCTTCACCCTGGCTCAGCATGTAATACAAGATCCTCTTCCCCGCAGTCACCCCAGTCTCTTCACCCTGGCTCAGCATGTAATACAGGCTCCTCTTCTCTGCAGTCACTAGTCTCTTCAACCTGGCTCAGCATGTAATACAGGATCCTCTTCCCTGCAGTCACCCCAGTCTCTTCACCCTGGCTCAGCATGTATTACAAGATCCTCTTCCCCGCAGTCACCCCAGTCTCTTCACCCTGGCTCAGCATGTAATACAGGCTCCTCTTTCCAGCAATCACCAGAGTCTCTTCACCTTGGCTCAGCATGTAATACAGGCTCCTCTTCTCTGCAGTCACTTGTCTCTTCACCCTCGCTCAGCATGTAATACAGGATCCTCTTCCCTGCAGTCACCACAGTCTCTTCACCCTGGCTCAGCATGTAATACAGGATCCTCTTCCCTGCAGTCACCCCAGTCTCTTCACCCTGGTTCAGCATGTAACACAAGATCCTCTTCCCTGCAGTCACCCCAGTCTCTTCACCCTGGCTCAGTATGTAATACAAGATCCTCTTCCCCACAGTCACCACTGTCTCTTCACCCTGGCTCAGCATGTAATACAAGATCCTCTTCCCCACAGTCACCACTGTCTCTTCACCCTGGCTCAGCATGTAATACAGGCTCCTCTTCTCTGCAGTCACTAGTCTCTTCAACCTGGCTCAGCATGTAATACAGGATCCTCTTCCCTGCAGTCACCCCAGTCTCTTCACCCTGGCTCAGCATGTAATACAAGATCCTCTTCCCCGCAGTCACTCCAGTCTCTTCACCCTGGCTCAGCATGTAATACAGGCTCCTCTTTCCTGCAATCACCAGATTCTCTTCACCCTGGCTCAGCATGTAATACAGGCTCCTCTTCCCTGCCATCACCACAGTCTCTTCACCCTGGCTCAGCATGTAATACAGGCTCCTCTTCCCTGCAGTCACCACAGTCTCTTCACCTTGGCTCAGCATGTAATACAGGCTCCTCTTTCCTGCAATAACCACAGTCTCTTCACCCTGGCTCAGCATGTAATACAGGTTCCTCTTCCCTGCAGTCACCCCAGTCTCTTCACCCTGGCTCAGTATTTAATACGGGCTCCTCTCCCTGCAGTCACCCCAGTCTCTTCACCCTGGCTCAGCATGTAATACGAGCTCCTCTTCCTTGCAGTCACCACAGTCTCTTCACCCTGTCTCAGCATGTAATATAGGCTCCTCTTTCCTGCAATCACCACTGTCTCTTCACCCTGGTTCAGCATATAATACAAGATCCTCTTCCACACAGTCACCACAGTCTCTTCACCCTGACTCAGCATATAATACAAGCTCCTCTTCCCCGCAGACACCACAGTCTCTTCACCCTGACTCAGCATGTAATACAGGATCCTCTTCCCTGCAGTCACCCCAGTCTCCTCACCCTGGCTCAGCATGTAATACAAGATGCTCTTCCCCGCAGTCACCCCAGTCTCTTCACCCTTGCTCAGCATGTAATACAGGCTCCTCTTCCCTGCAATCACCACAGTCTCTTCACCCTGGCTCAGCATGTAATACAGGCTCCTATTTCCTGCAATCACCAGAGTCTCTTTACCCTGGCTCAGCATGTAATACAGGCTCCTCTTCTCTGCAGTCACCACAGTCTCTTCACTTTGGCTCAGCATGTAATACAGGATCCTCTTCCCTGCAGTCACCCCAGTCTCTTCACTTTGGCTCAGCATGTAATACAGGATCCTCTTCCCTGCAGTCACCCCAGTCTCTTCACCCTGGCTCAGCATGTAATACAGGCTCCTCTTTCCTGCAATCACCAGAGTCTCTTCACCCTGGCTCAGCATGTAATACAGGCTCCTCTTCCCTGCAATCACCACAGTCTCTTCACCCTGGCTCAGCATGTAATACAGGCTCCTATTTCCTGCAATCACCAGAGTCCTTTCACCCTGGCTCAGCATGTAATACAGGCTCCTCTTCTCTGCAGTCACTAGTCTCTTCACCCTGGCTCAGCATGTAATACAAGATCCTCTTCCCCGCAGTCACCACAGTCTCTTCACCCTGACTCAGCATATAATACAAGCTCCTCTTCCCCGCAGACACCACAGTCTCTTCACCCTGACTCAGCATGTAATACAGGATCCTCTTCCCTGCAGTCACCCCAGTCTCCTCACCCTGGCTCAGCATGTAATACAAGATCCTCTTCCCCGCAGTCACCCCAGTCTCTTCACCCTGGCTCAGCATGTAATACAGGCTCCTCTTTCCTGCAATCACCAGAGTCTCTTCACCCTGGCTCAGCATGTAATACAGGCTACTCTTTCCTGCAATCACCAGAGTCTCTTCACCCTTGCTCAGCATGTAATACAAGATCCTCTTCCCTGCAATCACCACAGTCTCTTCACCCTGGCTCAGCATGTAATACAGGCTCCTATTTCCTGCAATCACCAGAGTCTCTTCACCCTGGCTCAGCATGTAATACAGGCTCCTCTTCCCTGCAGTCACCCCAGTCTCTTCACCCTGGCCCAGTATGTAATACGGGCTCCTCTTCCTTGCAGTCACCACAGTCTCTTCACCCTGGCTCAGCATTGTGATACAATCTCCTCTGCCCTGCAGACACCCCAGTCTCTTCACCCTGGCTCAGTATGTAATACATGATCCTCTTCCCTGCAGTCACCACAGTCTCTTCACCCTGACTCAGCATGTAATACAGGCTCCTCTTCTCTGCAGTCACTTGTCTCTTCACCCTGGCTCAGCATGTAATACGGGATCCTCTTCCCTGCAGTCACCCCAGTCTCTTCACCCTGGTTCAGCATGTAACACAAGATCCTCTTCCCTGCAGTCACCACTGTCTCTTCACCCTGGCTCAGCATGTAATACAAGATCCTCTTCCCCACAGTCACCACTGTCTCTTCACCCTGGCTCAGCATATAATACAAGATCCTCTTCCCCACAGTCACCACAGTCTCTTCACCCTGACTCAGCATGTAATACAGGCTCCTCTTCTCTGCAGTCACTAGTCTCTTCAACCTGGCTCAGCATGTAATACAGGATCCTCTTCCCTGCAGTCACCCCAGTCTCTTCACCCTGGCTCAGCATGTAATACAAGATCCTCTTCCCCGCAGTCACCCCAGTCTCTTCACCCTGGCTCAGCATGTAATACAGTCTCCTCTTTCCTGCAATCACCAGAGTCTCTTCACCCTGGCTCAGCATGTAATACAGGCTCCTCTTCCCTGCAATCACCACAGTCTCTTCACCCTGGCTCAGCATGTAATACAGGCTCCTATTTCCTGCAATCACCAGAGTCTCTTCACCCTGGCTCAGCATGTAATACAGGATCCTCTTCTCTGCAGTCACCCCAGTCTCTTCACCCTGGCTCAGCATGTAATACAGGATCCTCTTCCCTGCAGTCACCCCAGTCTCTTCACTTTGGCTCAGCATGTAATACAGGATCCTCTTCCCTGCAGTCACCACAGTCTCTTCACCTTGGCTCAGCATGTAATACAGGCTCCTCTTTCCTGCAATAACCACAGTCTCTTCACCCTGGCTCAGCATGTAATACAGGTTCCTCTTCCCTGCAGTCACCCCAGTCTCTTCACCCTGGCTCAGTATTTAATACAGGCTCCTCTCCCTGCAGTCACCCCAGTCTCTTCACCCTGGCTCAGTATGTAATACGAGCTCCTCTTACTTGCAGTCACCACAGTCTCTTCACCCTGGCTCAGCATGTAATATAGGCTCCTCTTTCCTGCAATCACCACTGTCTCTTCACCCTGGCTCAGCATATAATACAAGATCCTCTTCCCCACAGTCTCTTCACCCTGACTCAGCATGTAATACAGGCTCCTCTTCTCTGCAGTCACCCCAGTCTCTTCACTCTGGCTCAGCATGTAATACAAGATCCTCTTCCCCGCAGTCACCACAGTCTCTTCACCCTGGCTCAGCATGTAATACAAGATCCTCTTCCCCGCAGTCACCAGTCTCTTCACCCTGACTCAGCATATAATACAAGCTCCTCTTCCCCGCAGACACCACAGTCTCTTCACCCTGACTCAGCATGTAATACAGGATCCTCTTCCCTTCAGTCTCCCCAGTCTCCTCACCCTGGCTCAGCATGTAATACAAGATCTTCTTCCCCGCAGTCACCCCAGTCTCTTCACCCTGGCTCAGCATGTAATACAGGCTCCTCTTTCCTGCAATCACCAGAGTCTCTTCACCCTGGCTCAGCATGTAATACAGGCTACTCTTTCCTGCAATCACGAGAGTCTCTTCACCCTTGCTCAGCATGTAATACAGGCTCCTCTTCCCTGCAATCACCACAGTCTCTTCACCCTGGCTCAGCATGTAATACAGGCTCCTCTTTCCTGCAATCACCAGAGTCTCTTCACCCTGGCTCAGCATGTAATACAGGATCCTCTTCTCTGCAGTCACCCCAGTCTCTTCACCCTGGCTCAGCATGTAATACAGGATCCTCTTCCCTGCAGTCACCCCAGTCTCTTCACTTTGGCTCAGCATGTAATACAGGATCCTCTTCCCTGCAGTCACCACAGTCTCTTCACCTTGGCTCAGCATGTAATACAGGCTCCTCTTTCCTGCAATAACCACAGTCTCTTCACCCTGGCTCAGCATGTAATACAGGTTCCTCTTCCCTGCAGTCACCCCAGTCTCTTCACCCTGGCTCAGTATTTAATACAGGCTCCTCTCCCTGCAGTCACCCCAGTCTCTTCACCCTGGCTCAGTATGTAATACGAGCTCCTCTTACTTGCAGTCACCACAGTCTCTTCACCCTGGCTCAGCATGTAATATAGGCTCCTCTTTCCTGCAATCACCACTGTCTCTTCACCCTGGCTCAGCATATAATACAAGATCCTCTTCCCCACAGTCACCACAGTCTCTTCACCCTGACTCAGCATGTAATACAGGCTCCTCTTCTCTGCAGTCACCCCAGTCTCTTCACTCTGGCTCAGCATGTAATACAAGATCCTCTTCCCCGCAGTCACCACAGTCTCTTCACCCTGGCTCAGCATGTAATACAAGATCCTCTTCCCCGCAGTCACCAGTCTCTTCACCCTGACTCAGCATATAATACAAGCTCCTCTTCCCCGCAGACACCACAGTCTCTTCACCCTGACTCAGCATGTAATACAGGATCCTCTTCCCTTAAGTCTCCCCAGTCTCCTCACCCTGGCTCAGCATGTAATACAAGATCTTCTTCCCCGCAGTCACCCCAGTCTCTTCACCCTGGCTCAGCATGTAATACAGGCTCCTCTTTCCTGCAATCACCAGAGTCTCTTCACCCTGGCTCAGCATGTAATACAGGCTACTCTTTCCTGCAATCACGAGAGTCTCTTCACCCTTGCTCAGCATGTAATACAGGCTCCTCTTCCCTGCAATCACCACAGTCTCTTCACCCTGGCTCAGCATGTAATACAGGCTCCTCTTTCCTGCAATCACCAGAGTCTCTTCACCCTGGCTCAGCATGTAATACAGGATCCTCTTCTCTGCAGTCACCCCAGTCTCTTCACCCTGGCTCAGCATGTAATACAGGATCCTCTTCCCTGCAGTCACCCCAGTCTCTTCACTTTGGCTCAGCATGTAATACAGGATCCTCTTCCCTGCAGTCACCACAGTCTCTTCACCTTGGCTCAGCATGTAATACAGGCTCCTCTTTCCTGCAATAACCACAGTCTCTTGACCCTGGCTCAGCATGTAATACAGGTTCCTCTTCCCTGCAGTCACCACAGTCTCTTCACCCTGGCTCAGCATGTAATACAGGATCCTCTTCCCTGCAGTCACCACAGTCTCTTCACCCTGGCTCATCATGTAATACAGGATCCTCTTCCCTGCAGTCACCACAGTCTCTTCACCCTGGCTCAGCATGTTATACAAGATCCTCTTCCCCACAGTCACCACTGTCTCTTCACCCTGGCTCAGCATATAATACAAGATCCTCTTCCCCACAGTCACCACAGTCTCTTCACCCTGACTCAGCATGTAATACAAGATCCTCTTCCCCGCAGTCACCCCAGTCTCTTCACCCTGGCTCAGCATGTAATACAGGCTCCTCTTTCCTGCAATCACCAGAGTCTCTTCACCCTGGCTCAGCATGTAATACAAGATCCTCTTCGCTGCAGTCACCCCAGTCTCTTCACCCTGGCTCAGTATGTAATACAAGATCCTCTTCTCCACAGTCACCACAGTCTCTTCACCCTGGCTCAGCATGTAATACAAGATCCTCTTCCCCACAGTCACCACTGTCTCTTCACCCTGGCTCAGCATATAATACAAGATCCTCTTCCCTGCAGTCACCCCAGTCTCTTCACCCTGGCTCAGTATGTAATACAAGATCCTCTTCTCCACAGTCACCACTGTCTCTTCACCCTGGCTCAGCATATAATACAAGATCCTCTTCCCTGCAGTCACCCCAGTATCTTCACCCTGGCTCAGCATGTAATACAAGATCCTCTTCCCCGCAGTCACCCCAGTCTCTTCACCCTGGCTCAGCATGTAATACAAGATCCTCTTCCCTGCAGTCACCCCAGTCTCTTCACCCTGGCTCAGCATGTAATACAGGCTCCTCTTTCCTGCAATCACCAGAGTCTCTTCACCCTGGCTCAGCATGTAATACAGGCTCCTCTTCCCTGCAATCACCACAGTCTCTTCACCCTGGCTCAGCATGTAATACAGGCTCCTATTTCCTGCAATCACCAGAGTCTCTTCACCCTGGCTCAGCATGTAATACAGGATCCTCTTCCCTGCAGTCACCCCTGTCTCTTCACCCTGGCCCAGTATGTAATACGGGCTCCTCTTCCTTGCAGTCACCAGTCGCTTTACTCTGGCTCAGCATGTGATAAAGGCTCCTCTCCCTGCAGTCACCCCAGTCTCTTCACCCTGGCTCAGCATGTGATACTGGCTCCTCTTCCTTGCAGTCACCACAGTCTCTTCGCCCTGACTCAGCATGTAATACAAGATCCTCTTCCCTGCAGTCACTTGTCTCTTCACCCTGGCTCAGCATGTAATACAGGATCCTCTTCCCTGCAGTCACCACAGTCTCTTCACCCTGGCTCAGCATGTAATACAGGATCCTCTTCCCTGCAGTCACCCCAGTCTCTTCACCCTGGTTCAGCATGTAACACAAGATCCTCTTCCCTGCAGTCACCCCAGTCTCTTCACCCTGGCTCAGTATGTAATACAAGATCCTCTTCACCACAGTCACCACTGTCTCTTCACCCTGGCTCAGCATGTAATACAAGATCCTCTTCCCCACAGTCACCACTGTCTCTTCACCCTGGCTCAGCATGTAATACAGGCTCCTCTTCTCTGCAGTCACTAGTCTCTTCAACCTGGCTCAGCATGTAATACAGGATCCTCTTCCCTGCAGTCACCCCAGTCTCTTCACCCTGGCTCAGCATGTAATACAAGATCCTCTTCCCCGCAGTCACCCCAGTCTCTTCACCCTGGTTCACCATGTGATACTGGCTCCTCTTCCTTGCAGTCACCACAGTCTCTTCACCCTGGCTCAGCATTGTGATACAATCTCCTCTTCCCTGCAGACACCCCAGTCTCTTCACCCTGGCTCAGCATATAATACAAGATCCTCTTCCCCGCAGTCACCACAGTCTCTTCACCCTGACTCAGCATGTAATACAGGCTCCTCTTCCCCTCAGACACCACAGTCTCTTCACCCTGACTCAGCATGTAATACAGGATCCTCTTCCCTGCAGTCACCCCAGTCTCTTCACCCTAGCCCAATATGTAATACGGGCTCCTCTTCCTTACAGTCACCAGTCGCTTCACCCTGGCTCAGCATGTGATAAAGGCTCCTCTCCCTGCAGTCACCCCAGTCTCTTCACCCTGACTCAGCATGTAATACAGGATCCTCTTCCCTGCAGTCACCCCAGTCTATTCACCCTGGCCCAGTATGTAATACGGGCTCCTCTCCCTTACAGTCACCAGTCGCTTAACCCTGGCTCAGCATGTGATAAAGGCTCCTCTCCCTGCAGTCACCACAGTCTCTTCTCCTTGGCTCAGTATGTAATACAGGATCCTCTTCTCTGCAGTCACTTGTCTCTTCACCCTGGCTCAGCATGTAATACAGGATCCTCTTCCCTGCAGTCACCACAGTCTCTTCACCCTGGCTCAGCATGTAATACAGGATCCTCTTCTCTGCAGTCACTTGTCTCTTCACCCTGGCTCAGCATGTAATACAGGATCCTCTTCCCTGCAGACACCCCAGTCTCTTCACCCTGACTCAGCATGTAATACAGGATCCTCTTCTCTGCAGTCACTTGTCTCTTCACCCTGGCTCAGCATGTAATACAGGATCCTCTTCCCTGCAGTCACCACAGTCTCTTCACCCTGGCTCAGCATGTAATACAGGATCCTCTTCCCTGCAGTCAGCACAGTCTCTTCACCCTGGTTCAGCATGTAATACAAGATCCTCTTCCCCACAGTCACCACTGTCTCTTCACCCTGGCTCAGCATGTTATACAAGATCCTCTTCCCCACAGTCACCACTGTCTCTTCACCCTGGCTCAGCATATAATACAAGATCCTCTTCCCCACAGTCACCACAGTCTCTTCACCCTGACTCAGCATGTAATACAAGATCCTCTTCCCCGCAGTCACCCCAGTCTCTTCACCCTGGCTCAGCATGTAATACAGGCTCCTCTTTCCTGCAATCACCAGAGTCTCTTCACCCTGGCTCAGCATGTAATACAAGATCCTCTTCGCTGCAGTCACCCCAGTCTCTTCACCCTGGCTCAGTATGTAATACAAGATCCTCTTCTCCACAGTCACCACAGTCTCTTCACCCTGGCTCAGCATGTAATACAAGATCCTCTTCCCCACAGTCACCACTGTCTCTTCACCCTGGCTCAGCATATAATACAAGATCCTCTTCCCTGCAGTCACCCCAGTCTCTTCACCCTGGCTCAGTATGTAATACAAGATCCTCTTCTCCACAGTCACCACAGTCTCTTCACCCTGGCTCAGCATGTAATACAAGATCCTCTTCCCCACAGTCACCACTGTCTCTTCACCCTGGCTCAGCATATAATACAAGATCCTCTTCCCTGCAGTCACCCCAGTATCTTCACCCTGGCTCAGCATGTAATACAAGATCCTCTTCCCCGCAGTCACCCCAGCCTCTTCACCCTGGCTCAGCATGTAATACAGGCTCCTATTTCCTGCAATCACCAGAGTCTCTTCACCCTGGCTCAGCATGTAATACAGGATCCTCTTCCCTGCAGTCACCCCTGTCTCTTCACCCTGGCCCAGTATGTAATACGGGCTCCTCTTCCTTGCAGTCACCAGTCGCTTTACTCTGGCTCAGCATGTGATAAAGGCTCCTCTCCCTGCAGTCACCCCAGTCTCTTCACCCTGGCTCAGCATGTAATACTGGCTCCTCTTCCTTGCAGTCACCACAGTCTCTTCGCCCTGACTCAGCATGTAATACAAGATCCTCTTCCCTGCAGTCACTTGTCTCTTCACCCTGGCTCAGCATGTAATACAGGATCCTCTTCCCTGCAGTCACCACAGTCTCTTCTCCCTGGCTCAGCATGTAATACAGGATCCTCTTCCCTGCAGTCACCCCAGTCTCTTCACCCTGGTTCAGCATGTAACACAAGATCCTCTTCCCTGCAGTCACCCCAGTCTCTTCACCCTGGCTCAGTATGTAATACAAGATCCTCTTCCCCACAGTCACCACTGTCTCTTCACCCTGGCTCAGCATGTAATACAAGATCCTCTTCCCCACAGTCACCACTGTCTCTTCACCCTGGCTCAGCATGTAATACAGGCTCCTTTTCTCTGCAGTCACTAGTCTCTTCAACCTGGCTCAGCATGTAATACAGGATCCTCTTCCCTGCAGTCACCCCAGTCTCTTCACCCTGGCTCAGCATGTAATACAAGATCCTCTTCCCCGCAGTCACCCCAGTCTCTTCACCCTGGCTCAGCATGTAATACAGGCTCCTCTTCTCTGCAGTCACTAGTCTCTTCAACCTGGCTCAGCATGTAATACAGGATCCTCTTCCCTGCAGTCACCCCAGTCTCTTCACCCTGGCTCAGCATGTAATACAAGATCCTCTTCCCCGCAGTCACCCCAGTCTCTTCACCCTGGCTCAGCATGTAATACAGGCTCCTCTTTCCAGCAATCGCCAGAGTCTCTTCACCCTGGCTCAGCAAGTAATACAGGCTCCTCTTCCCTGCAATCACCACAGTCTCTTCACCCTGGCTCAGCATGTAATACAGGCTCCTCTTCCCTGCAGTCACCACAGTCTCTTCACCTTGGCTCAGCATGTAATACAGGCTCCTCTTCTCTGCAGTCACTTGTCTCTTCACCCTGGCTCAGCATGTAATACAGGATCCTCTTCCCTGCAGTCACCACAGTCTCTTCACCCTGGCTCAGCATGTAATACAGGATCCTCTTCCCTGCAGTCACCCCAGTCTCTTCACCCTGGTTCAGCATGTAACACAAGATCCTCTTCCCTGCAGTCACCCCAGTCTCTTCACCCTGGCTCAGTATGTAATACAAGATCCTCTTCTCCACAGTCACCACAGTCTCTTCACCCTGGCTCAGCATGTAATACAAGATCCTCTTCCCCACAGTCACCACTGTCTCTTCACCCTGGCTCAGCATATAATACAAGATCCTCTTCCCTGCAGTCACCCCAGTCTCTTCACCCTGGCTCAGTATGTAATACAAGATCCTCTTCTCCACAGTCACCACAGTCTCTTCACCCTGGCTCAGCATGTAATACAAGATCCTCTTCCCCGCAGTCACCACTGTCTCTTCACCCTGGCTCAGCATATAATACAAGATCCTCTTCCCTGCAGTCACCCCAGTCTCTTCACCCTGGTTCAGCATGTAATACAAGATCCTCTTCGCTGCAGTCACCCTAGTCTCTTCACCCTGGCTCAGTATGTAATACAAGATCCTCTTCTCCACAGTCACCCCAGTCTCTTCACCCTGACTCAGCATGTAATACAGGATCCTCTTCCCTGCAGTCACCCCAGTCTCTTCACCCTGGCCCAGTATGTAATACGGGCTCCTCTTCCTTACAGTCACCAGTCGCTTCACCCTGGCTCAGCATGTGATAATAGCTCCTCTCCCTGCAGTCACCCCAGTCTCTTCACCCTGACTCAGCATGTAATACAGGATCCTCTTCCCTGCAGTCACCCCAGTCTCTTCACCCTGGCCCAGTATGTAATACGGGCTCCTCTTCCTTACAGTCACCAGTCGCTTCACCCTGGCTCAGCATGTGATAAAGGCTCCTCTCCCTGCAGTCACCACAGTCTCTTCACCCTGGCTTAGTATGTAATACAGGATCCTCTTCTCTGCAGTCACTTGTCTCTTCACCCTGGCTCAGCATGTAATACAGGATCCTCTTCCCTGCAGTCACCACAGTCTCTTCACCCTGGCTCAGCATGTAATACAGGATCCTCTTCTCTGCAGTCACTTGTCTCTTCACCCTGGCTCAGCATGTAATACAGGATCCTCTTCCCTGCAGACACCCCAGTCTCTTCACCCTGACTCAGCATGTAATACAGGATCCTCTTCTCTGCAGTCACTTGTCTCTTCACCCTGGCTCAGCATGTAATACAGGATCCTCTTCCCTGCAGTCACCACAGTCTCTTCACCCTGGCTCAGCATGTAATACAGGATCCTCTTCCCTGCAGTCACCACAGTCTCTTCACCCTGGTTCAGCATGTAATACAAGATCCTCTTCCCCACAGTCACCACTGTCTCTTCACCCTGGCTCAGCATGTTATACAAGATCCTCTTCCCCACAGTCACCACTGTCTCTTCACCCTGGCTCAGCATATAATACAAGATCCTCTTCCCCACAGTCACCACAGTCTCTTCACCCTGACTCAGCATGTAATACAAGATCCTCTTCCCCGCAGTCACCCCAGTCTCTTCACCCTGGCTCAGCATGTAATACAGGCTCCTCTTTCCTGCAATCACCAGAGTCTCTTCACCCTGGCTCAGTATGTAATACAGGATCTTCTTCTCTGCAGTCACTTGTCTCTTCACCCTGGCTCAGCATGTAATACAGGATCCTCTTCCCTGCAGTCACCACAGTCTCTTCACCCTGGCTCAGCATGTAATACAGGATCCTCTTCTCTGCAGTCACTTGTCTCTTCACCCTGGCTCAGCATGTAATACAGGATCCTCTTCCCTGCAGACACCCCAGTCTCTTCACCCTGACTCAGCATGTAATACAGGATCCTCTTCTCTGCAGTCACTTGTCTCTTCACCCTGGCTCAGCATGTAATACAGGATCCTCTTCCCTGCAGTCACCACAGTCTCTTCACCCTGGCTCAGCATGTAATACAGGATCCTCTTCCCTGCAGTCACCACAGTCTCTTCACCCTGGTTCAGCATGTAATACAAGATCCTCTTCCCCACAGTCACCACTGTCTCTTCGCCCTGGCTCAGCATGTTATACAAGATCCTCTTCCCCACAGTCACCACTGTCTCTTCACCCTGGCTCAGCATATAATACAAGATCCTCTTCCCCACAGTCACCACAGTCTCTTCACCCTGACTCAGCATGTAATACAAGATCCTCTTCCCCGCAGTCACCCCAGTCTCTTCACCCTGGCTCAGCATGTAATACAGGCTCCTCTTTCCTGCAATCACCAGAGTCTCTTCACCCTGGCTCAGCATGTAATACAAGATCCTCTTCGCTGCAGTCACCCCAGTCTCTTCACCCTGGCTCAGTATGTAATACAAGATCCTCTTCTCCACAGTCACCACTGTCTCTTCACCCTGGCTCAGCATGTAATACAAGATCCTCTTCCCCACAGTCACCACTGTCTCTTCACCCTGGCTCAGCATATAATACAAGATCCTCTTCCCTGCAGTCACCCCAGTATCTTCACCCTGGCTCAGCATGTAATACAAGATCCTCTTCCCCGCAGTCACCCCAGTCTCTTCACCATGGCTCAACATGTAATACAGGCTCCTCTTTCCTGCAATCACCAGAGTCTCTTCACCCTGGCTCAGCATGTAATACAGGCTCCTCTTCCCTGCAATCACCACAGTCTCTTCACCCTGGCTCAGCATGTAATACAGGCTCCTATTTCCTGCAATCACCAGAGTCTCTTCACCCTGGCTCAGCATGTAATACGGGCTCCTCTTCCTTGCAGTCACCAGTCGCTTTACTCTGGCTCAGCATGTGATAAAGGCTCCTCTCCCTGCAGTCACCCCAGTCTCTTCACCCTGGCTCAGCATGTGATACTGGCTCCTCTTCCTTGCAGTCACCACAGTCTCTTCGCCCTGACTCAGCATGTAATACAAGATCCTCTTCCCTGCAGTCACTTGTCTCTTCACCCTGGCTCAGCATGTAATACAGGATCCTCTTCCCTGCAGTCACCACAGTCTCTTCACCCTGGCTCAGCATGTAATACAGGATCCTCTTCCCTGCAGTCACCACAGTCTCTTCACCCTGGCTCAGCATGGAATACAGGATCCTCTTCCCTGCAGTCACCCCAGTCTCTTCACCCTGGTTCAGCATGTAACACAAGATCCTCTTCCCTGCAGTCACCCCAGTCTCTTCACCCTGGCTCAGTATGTAATACAAGATCCTCTTCCCCACAGTCACCACTGTCTCTTCACCCTGGCTCAGCATGTAATACAAGATCCTCTTCCCCACAGTCACCACTGTCTCTTCACCCTGGCTCAGCATGTAATACAGGCTCCTCTTCTCTGCAGTCACTAGTCTCTTCAACCTGGCTCAGCATGTAATACAGGATCCTCTTCCCTGCAGTCACCCCAGTCTCTTCACCCTGGCTCAGCATGTAATACAAGATCCTCTTCCCCGCAGTCACCCCAGTCTCTTCACCCTGGCTCAGCATGTAATACAGGCTCCTCTCCCTGCAGTCACCCCAGTCTCTTCACCCTGGCTCAGCATGTGATACTGGCTCCTCTTCCTTGCAGTCACCACAGTCTCTTCACCCTGGCTCAGCATTGTGATACAATCTCCTCTTCCCTGCAGACACCCCAGTCTCTTCACCCTGGCTCAGCATATAATACAAGATCCTCTTCCCCGCAGTCACCACAGTCTCTTCACCCTGACTCAGCATGTAATACAGGCTCCTCTTCCCCTCAGACACCACAGTCTCTTCACCCTGACTCAGCATGTAATACAGGATCCTCTTCCCTGCAGTCAGCACAGTCTCTTCAACCTGGTTCAGCATGTAATACAAGATCCTCTTCCCCACAGTCACCACTGTCTCTTCACCCTGGCTCAGCATGTTATACAAGATCCTCTTCCCCACAGTCACCACTGTCTCTTCACCCTGGCTCAGCATATAATACAAGATCCTCTTCCCCACAGTCACCACAGTCTCTTCACCCTGACTCAGCATGTAATACAAGATCCTCTTCCCCGCAGTCACCCCAGTCTCTTCACCCTGGCTCAGCATGTAATACAAGATCCTCTTCCCTGCAGTCACCCCAGTCTCTTCACCCTGGCTCAGTATGTAATACAAGATCCTCTTCTCCACAGTCACCACAGTCTCTTCACCCTGGCTCAGCATGTAATACAAGATCCTCTTCCCCACAGTCACCACTGTCTCTTCACCCTGGCTCAGCATATAATACAAGATCCTCTTCCCTGCAGTCACCCCAGTATCTTCACCCTGGCTCAGCATGTAATACAAGATCCTCTTCCCCGCAGTCACCCCAGCCTCTTCACCCTGGCTCAGCATGTAATACAGGCTCCTATTTCCTGCAATCACCAGAGTCTCTTCACCCTGGCTCAGCATGTAATACAGGATCCTCTTCCCTGCAGTCACCCCTGTCTCTTCACCCTGGCCCAGTATGTAATACGGGCTCCTCTTCCTTGCAGTCACCAGTCGCTTTACTCTGGCTCAGCATGTGATAAAGGCTCCTCTCCCTGCAGTCACCCCAGTCTCTTCACCCTGGCTCAGCATGTAATACTGGCTCCTCTTCCTTGCAGTCACCACAGTCTCTTCGCCCTGACTCAGCATGTAATACAAGATCCTCTTCCCTGCAGTCACTTGTCTCTTCACCCTGGCTCAGCATGTAATACAGGATCCTCTTCCCTGCAGTCACCACAGTCTCTTCTCCCTGGCTCAGCATGTAATACAGGATCCTCTTCCCTGCAATCACCCCAGTCTCTTCACCCTGGTTCAGCATGTAACACAAGATCCTCTTCCCTGCAGTCACCCCAGTCTCTTCACCCTGGCTCAGTATGTAATACAAGATCCTCTTCCCCACAGTCACCACTGTCTCTTCACCCTGGCTCAGCATGTAATACAAGATCCTCTTCCCCACAGTCACCACTGTCTCTTCACCCTGGCTCAGCATGTAATACAGGCTCCTTTTCTCTGCAGTCACTAGTCTCTTCAACCTGGCTCAGCATGTAATACAGGATCCTCTTCCCTGCAGTCACCCCAGTCTCTTCACCCTGGCTCAGCATGTAATACAAGATCCTCTTCCCCGCAGTCACCCCAGTCTCTTCACCCTGGCTCAGCATGTAATACAGGCTCCTCTTCTCTGCAGTCACTAGTCTCTTCAACCTGGCTCAGCATGTAATACAGGATCCTCTTCCCTGCAGTCACCCCAGTCTCTTCACCCTGGCTCAGCATGTAATACAAGATCCTCTTCCCCGCAGTCACCCCAGTCTCTTCACCCTGGCTCAGCATGTAATACAGGCTCCTCTTTCCAGCAATCGCCAGAGTCTCTTCACCCTGGCTCAGCAAGTAATACAGGCACCTCTTCCCTGCAATCACCACAGTCTCTTCACCCTGGCCTCAGCATGTAATACAGGCTCCTCTTCCCTGCAGTCACCACAGTCTCTTCACCTTGGCTCAGCATGTAATACAGGCTCCTCTTCTCTGCAGTCACTTGTCTCTTCACCCTGGCTCAGCATGTAATACAGGATCCTCTTCCCTGCAGTCACCACAGTCTCTTCACCCTGGCTCAGCATGTAATACAGGATCCTCTTCCCTGCAGTCACCCCAGTCTCTTCACCCTGGTTCAGCATGTAACACAAGATCCTCTTCCCTGCAGTCACCCCAGTCTCTTCACCCTGGCTCAGTATGTAATACAAGATCCTCTTCTCCACAGTCACCACAGTCTCTTCACCCTGGCTCAGCATGTAATACAAGATCCTCTTCCCCACAGTCACCACTGTCTCTTCACCCTGGCTCAGCATATAATACAAGATCCTCTTCCCTGCAGTCACCCCAGTCTCTTCACCCTGGCTCAGTATGTAATACAAGATCCTCTTCCCTGCAATCACCAGAGTCTCTTCACCCTGACTCAGTATGTAATACAAGATCCTCTTCTCCACAGTCACCACAGTCTCTTCACCCTGGCTCAGCATGTAATACAAGATCCTCTTCCCCGCAGTCACCACTGTCTCTTCACCCTGGCTCAGCATATAATACAAGATCCTCTTCCCTGCAGTCACCCCAGTCTCTTCACCCTGGCTCAGCATGTAATACAAGATCCTCTTCCCCGCAGTCACCCCAGTCTCTTCACCCTGGCTCAGCATGTAATACAGGCTCCTCTTTCCTGCAATCACCACAGTCTCTTCACCCTGGTTCAGCATGTAATACAAGATCCTCTTCGCTGCAGTCACCCCAGTCTCTTCACCCTGGCTCAGTATGTAATACAAGATCCTCTTCTCCACAGTCACCCCAGTCTCTTCACCCTGACTCAGCATGTAATACAGGATCCTCTTCCCTGCAGTCACCCCAGTCTCTTCACCCTGGCCCAGTATGTAATACGGGCTCCTCTTCCTTACAGTCACCAGTCGCTTCACCCTGGCTCAGCATGTGATAATAGCTCCTCTCCCTGCAGTCACCCCAGTCTCTTCACCCTGACTCAGCATTGTTACGATTCCTGTACTCCAGACTGGAGAAGATCTTATGGCAGAGATCTGAGTACAGGAATGAAATACAGGTTGTGGGAGCTGGAGAGCCTAGTAACCCCTGGCGCCCTAACTCCGTTGTCTCGCCCGTGTTATCAGAAATCCCCTGCGAGACTATGGTTGCTTGAGCCCATGGCAGCCGCGTTCGAAGGGCGGATTATGTCTGCCCAACCCCGATGCCCCCGCAGGTCTTAATGGGAGACAAGGGGAAGTCCGAGACAGGGAGATAACAAGGGGCCCTCTGACTAAGCAACCAAGCCAGGGGTTACAAGCTAACTTAACTAAATCAAAAGGTATGTGCGGACTAGCCGCCAGGGAAAAGGACAACCAAGGATCCACGGATCCGACACTCCTATCCGGCACCGCTGGACACCAGAGTGGATCTTGTGGAAGCGGAATCCTCCGCAAAGCACCAGAACTCAAAATAAACACAATAATAAATAGTAGCGGACAAGCCGCAACACACGGCTGCGCCGCGACTCACGAACACCACCAGATGTTAAAGGTGCTCGGTCAGACTCCAGGAACAGATGGTAACTTCCGAGTACTGGATCACTGAGAACAGGAACAAACGAACAGACCGGGACTGGGAACTCTCTCTGCAGCAGAATCAGGCAAACAGGAAGCTATCACCGGCGTCTGTGAGGAGTCCTGGGAGTGCTTTTAACAGAGAGTCTTCCAATCAGCTGTTTGGAGGCTGATTGGATTAAATGCCATGCAGCTGACAAGCTGCATGGCCAGGGAAACAGATGAGTGATAATTACAACATGCCGTGCAGCTGCATGCTACACAGCCAGGAAACCAGTGATGATATAAACTTAGACCCAGCAACGGGGAACACGATCCGACAGTGGCGTCCCCGTTGCTAGGCGCCGGCCGCACTGACGAGCGGACCCTCGGCACCTAACAGTACCCCCCCCTTGAGGAGGGGTCAAGGAACCCCTAAATCCGGGTTTCTGAGGAAATTCTTGAAAAAATGCCCTTTTGAGCCTTGGGGCATGAAGGTCCTCATCTAGGACCCACGACCTTTCCTCAGGACCATAACCTCTCCAATGCACCAAAAAATAAAGCCGACCCCGGGACAGCTTGGAATCGAGAACCTTCTCAACCACGAACTCCTGCTGACCCTGTACATTAACTGGTGATCTCCCCTGAGGTTTTTTACGAGGAAATCTGCTAGATGAAACATATGGTTTGAGCAAAGAGCAATGGAAGGTATTTCCGATTCGTAACGTTTTTGGTAGCTGTAACCGGAAAGCAACTGGATTGACTTTTTTGATAATGAGAAATGGTCCAATAAATCTAGGACCCAATCTGGCTGAGGTTTGTCGAAGTTTGATATTGCGAGTCGACAGCCACACCCTGTCTCCTACTCTAAAAGTGCACGGCCGCCGGAACCTGTCCGAAAAATCTTTTTCCTTGAAAGCTGCTTTTCTGAGAGCTATGTGCACTTTTTTCCAAATAAGTTTAAGATGAGAGGTCAGGGCCAGAGAGGAGACAGAGGAATGTTGGAAAAATGAATTAGCTCTGGGGTGGAAACCAAAAACTGCAAAAAATGGAGACACATTGGTAGAGGAATGACAGGCATTATTATAAGCAAACTCTGCCAATGGAAGAAACTCAGACCAGTCATTTTGGAGTTTGGCCGAGTACAAACGCAAATATTGTTTTAAGGATTGGTTCACTCGCTCAGTCTGTCCATTTGATTGTGGATGATAACCGGAGGTTAATGATAATTTCATTTTTAACGAAGCACAAAAAGACTTCCAAAACTGTGCAATGAATTGTGGACCCCTGTCAGAAACAATATCAGTGGGTAACCCATGGAGTCTGAAAACATGACGGAGGAACAAGACTGCCAATCCCTGGGCAGATGGCAATCGGGGAAGACCAATAAAATGAGCCATCTTACTAAAACGGTCCACTACCACCCATATGACTGTGCATCCAGCTGACAGAGGGAGATCCACCACAAAATCCATGGAGATATGCGACCATGGTCTAAGAGGAACATTCAATGGCATAAGTTGACCAATAGGCAAAGAACGGGGAACTTTATGCTGTGCACAGACCTGACACGAAAAAACAAACTCTTTAATGTCTTTAGAAAGACCAGGCCACCACACTGCGCGGGATACCAATTCAAAAGTTTTAGCGACTCCCAGATGCCCTGCAACTTTGCTATCATGAAATTCCTCCAAAACAGTTGCTCTCAAAAACTCAGGAACAAAAAGACGACCAGCAGGAGTATTTCCCGGAGCTTGATGTTGAAGCAGCTTCAATTGAGAAAAAACATCCTGTGTGAGACCTGCCTGAATGACTGAAGGCGGAAGTATGAGAGTAACAGGACTGTTGTCTTGAGCTGGAAGAAAACTGCGTGAGAGGGCATCTGCCTTGGTATTCTTGGAACCAGGTCTGAAGGTGATAATGAATTTGAAACGAGTGAAAAATAAAGCCCAACGAGCCTGTCGGGCATTCAGTCGCTTAGCTGATTCAATGTATTGAAGATTTTTGTGATCTGTCAAAACAGAAATGGTATGGGTCGCTCCTTCAAGCCAATGTCTCCACTCCTCAAAAGCCCATTTAATAGCCAGCAACTCCCGATTACCAACATCGTAGTTGGATTCAGCAGATGAGAATTTCCTGGACATAAAGGCACAAGGATGTAACTCAAGGGAATCTGGATCCTTCTGAGAAAGGATAGCCCCTACACCAACCTCCGAGGCATCTACCTCAACGATGAAAGGCAATTCTGGGTTGGGATGTCTAAGGACAGGGGCTGAGACAAAGGCTTGTTTCAAGGCCTGAAAAGATACTTTAGCTTCACATGACCAATTGGTAGGATCTGCTCCCTTCTTAGTGAGTGCCACAATGGGAGCAACTATGTCAGAGAAAGAGTGAATAAACCTTCTGTAGTAGTTCGCAAACCCTAAAAAGCGCTGAATTGCTTTTAAGTTGGTGGGTTGCGCCCAACTCAGGATGGCTTGGAGCTTCTTAGGTTCCATTCGGAATCCCCGAGGGGAAATAATGTACCCTAAAAAGGATACCTCCGTGACGTGAAATTCACACTTCTCCGGTTTGGCATACAAGTGATTTTCACGTAATTTCTTAAGTACCTGACGCACCTGGGTAACATGTTGTTCTATAGAGTCAGAAAAAATCAAAATGTCGTCTAAATAGACCACAACGAATCTTCCCAGAAACTCACGGAGCACATCATTAATGAGATCCTGAAAGACTGCCGGAGCGTTAGATAGGCCGAAAGGCATGACCAGATACTCATAGTGACCTGATTGAGTACTGAATGCCGTTTTCCACTCATCCCCCGATCTGATTCTAATGAGATTATATGCTCCTCTCAGGTCAATCTTGGAAAAAATAACAGCCGAACGTAGCTGATCAAAGAGGACAGAGATCAGAGGCAGAGGGTAAGTATTCTTTACTGAGATTTTATTCAGGGCTCGAAAGTCAATGCAGGGTCTGAGGGAACCATCCTTCTTCTCTACGAAGAAAAAACCTGCACTTAAAGGGGATTTAGATGGCCTGATAAACCCTTTCTCAAGACTTTCTTTCACATACTCATTCATGGCCACAGTTTCAGGACCAGACAATGCATATAACCTTCCTTTAGGCAACGTGGCACCAGGAATTAACTCAATGGTACAATCATAAGGCCTATGGGGAGGCAAAATATCCGCATTGCCCTTGGAAAACACATCCAAAAAATCTTGGTACTCTCCAGGAATATGTGCGGGCCTGGCAGCAGCTACTCGGATAGGAAGTGTAATACATTCTTTATCACAGATGGTACTCCATTGTAGAATCTCCCCAGACTGCCAATCTATGATGGGATTATGAAAGGCCAGCCAAGGGTGACCCAGAACCACAGGAACTGCTGGACAATGGGTAAGAAAAAACTCAATCTTTTCAGAATGTAGAGCTCCCACCGAGAGCAAAACAGGAGGTGTACATAGAGAAATAACCCCATTGGATAAGGGACTCCCATCTAAACCATGCATGGTGATACACCTACTTAAGGTTAACTGAGGAATACCTAAGGCCTTGGCCCATGTTAAGTCCATAAAGTTTCCTGCAGCTCCACTGTCCACAAAAGCAGAGACCGAGGAACAGAGGCTGTCATAAGAAACTTTAGCAGGAACCAATAGTGAATTATTTGAGGAGATGAGCTGTAGACCAAAGTGAACCCCCTCACTATTCACTTGGTCAGGAAGTTTCCCGACTTGTTTGGGCAACTACGGGCAAAATGTCCCTTACCTCCGCAGTACAAACACAGACCAGAATTTTGCCTCCTGGTTCTTTCTTCCGGAGACAATTTGGAGAGACCAATCTGCATAGGCTCCTCCATGTCTATCGGAACGGAAGAAACACAGGGAAAAGAAACTACAGATGCCCCTTTCTCAGTCCTCCGCTCTCTGAGCCGACGATCTATTTTAATAGAGAGCTCCATGAGTTTATCAAGGTTCTCAGGAGCGGGATACTGAAGGAGGCTGTCTTTTATAGATTCAGATAAGCCGAGGCGAAACTGACTGCGCAGGGCAGGATCATTCCAGCCACAGTCGTTCGACCAACGGCGAAACTCCGTACAATAATTCTCTGCAGGATTCCTACCCTGTCTTAGAGCACGCAACTGACTTTCTGCGGATGCCTCTCTATCAGGGTCGTCATACAATAGCCCTAAAGATTTCAAAAAAGCGTCTACAGACGATAAGGCCGGATCGTCTGTCTTTAAACCAAAAGCCCAGGTCTGAGGATCCCCCTGAAGCAGAGAAATTATAATTCCAACCCGCTGAGCCTCCGTACCTGAGGAAACTGGTCTTAAACGAAAATACAGTTTACAAGACTCTTTAAAATTAAAAAACTGTTTTCTATCCCCAGAAAAACGGTCAGGCAGATGCATTTTTGGTTCAGGGATGACCCTCGGGGAAGTCCGTAACAGATCTTCCTGTGAGCTCACCCGGAGGGACAGATCCTGAACCATCTGGGTAAGTTCCTGAATCTGACTAACCAAAAACTGGCCAGGATTTGGCCCAACACCGGTGGGATTCATGAGGCCGACAAAATTCTCCCTACTGGATAAGTGAAAAAAAATTAACTCCTGTTGAAATTTTTTCTTTTGTCTGGCCGGTGATAATGTTACGATTCCTGTACTCCAGACTGGAGAAGATCTTATGGCAGAGATCTGAGTACAGGAATGAAATACAGGTTGTGGGAGCTGGAGAGCCTAGTAACCCCTGGCGCCCTAACTCCGTTGTCTCGCCCGTGTTATCAGAAATCCCCTGCGAGACTATGGTTGCTTGAGCCCATGGCAGCCGCGTTCGAAGGGCGGATTATGTCTGCCCAACCCCGATGCCCCCGCAGGTCTTAATGGGAGACAAGGGGAAGTCCGAGACAGGGAGATAACAAGGGGCCCTCTGACTAAGCAACCAAGCCAGGGGTTACAAGCTAACTTAACTAAATCAAAAGGTATGTGCGGACTAGCCGCCAGGGAAAAGGACAACCAAGGATCCACGGATCCGACACTCCTATCCGGCACCGCTGGACACCAGAGTGGATCTTGTGGAAGCGGAATCCTCCGCAAAGCACCAGAACTCAAAATAAACACAATAATAAATAGTAGCGGACAAGCCGCAACACACGGCTGCGCCGCGACTCACGAACACCACCAGATGTTAAAGGTGCTCGGTCAGACTCCAGGAACAGATGGTAACTTCCGAGTACTGGATCAATGAGAACAGGAACAAACGAACAGACCGGGACTGGGAACTCTCTCTGCAGCAGAATCAGGCAAACAGGAAGCTATCACCGGCGTCTGTGAGGAGTCCTGGGAGTGCTTTTAACAGAGAGTCTTCCAATCAGCTGTTTGGAGGCTGATTGGATTAAATGCCATGCAGCTGACAAGCTGCATGGCCAGGGAAACAGATGAGTGATAATTACAACATGCCGTGCAGCTGCATGCTACACAGCCAGGAAACCAGTGATGATATAAACTTAGACCCAGCAACGGGGAACACGATCCGACAGTGGCGTCCCCGTTGCTAGGCGCCGGCCGCACTGACGAGCGGACCCTCGGCACCTAACAAGCATGTAATACAGGATCCTCTTCCCTGCAGTCACCCCAGTCTCTTCACCCTGGCCCAGTATGTAATACGGGCTCCTCTTCCTTACAGTCACCAGTCGCTTCACCCTGGCTCAGCATGTGATAAAGGCTCCTCTCCCTGCAGTCACCACAGTCTCTTCACCCTGGCTCAGTATGTAATACAGGATCCTCTTCTCTGCAGTCACTTGTCTCTTCACCCTGGCTCAGCATGTAATACAGGATCCTCTTCCCTGCAGTCACCACAGTCTCTTCACCCTGGCTCAGCATGTAATACAGGATCCTCTTCTCTGCAGTCACTTGTCTCTTCACCCTGGCTCAGCATGTAATACAGGATCCTATTCCCTGCAGACACCCCAGTCTCTTCACCCTGACTCAGCATGTAATACAGGATCCTCTTCTCTGCAGTCACTTGTCTCTTCACCCTGGCTCAGCATGTAATACAGGATCCTCTTCCCTGCAGTCACCACAGTCTCTTCACCCTGGCTCAGCATGTAATACAGGATCCTCTTCCCTGCAGTCACCACAGTCTCTTCACCCTGGTTCAGCATGTAATACAAGATCCTCTTCCCCACAGTCACCACTGTCTCTTCACCCTGGCTCAGCATGTTATACAAGATCCTCTTCCCCACAGTCACCACTGTCTCTTCACCCTGGCTCAGCATATAATACAAGATCCTCTTCCCCACAGTCACCACAGTCTCTTCACCCTGACTCAGCATGTAATACAAGATCCTCTTCCCCGCAGTCACCCCAGTCTCTTCACCCTGGCTCAGCATGTAATACAGGCTCCTCTTTCCTGCAATCACCAGAGTCTCTTCACCCTGGCTCAGTATGTAATACAGGATCCTCTTCTCTGCAGTCACTTGTCTCTTCACCCTGGCTCAGCATGTAATACAGGATCCTCTTCCCTGCAGTCACCACAGTCTCTTCACCCTGGCTCAGCATGTAATACAGGATCCTCTTCTCTGCAGTCACTTGTCTCTTCACCCTGGCTCAGCATGTAATACAGGATCCTCTTCCCTGCAGACACCCCAGTCTCTTCACCCTGACTCAGCATGTAATACAGGATCCTCTTCTCTGCAGTCACTTGTCTCTTCACCCTGGCTCAGCATGTAATACAGGATCCTCTTCCCTGCAGTCACCACAGTCTCTTCACCCTGGCTCAGCATGTAATACAGGATCCTCTTCCCTGCAGTCACCACAGTCTCTTCACCCTGGTTCAGCATGTAATACAAGATCCTCTTCCCCACAGTCACCACTGTCTCTTCACCCTGGCTCAGCATGTTATACAAGATCCTCTTCCCCACAGTCACCACTGTCTCTTCACCCTGGCTCAGCATATAATACAAGATCCTCTTCCCCACAGTCACCACAGTCTCTTCACCCTGACTCAGCATGTAATACAAGATCCTCTTCCCCGCAGTCACCCCAGTCTCTTCACCCTGGCTCAGCATGTAATACAGGCTCCTCTTTCCTGCAATCACCAGAGTCTCTTCACCCTGGCTCAGCATGTAATACAAGATCCTCTTCGCTGCAGTCACCCCAGTCTCTTCACCCTGGCTCAGTATGTAATACAAGATCCTCTTCCCCACAGTCACCACTGTCTCTTCACCCTGGCTCAGCATATAATACAAGATCCTCTTCCCTGCAGTCACCCCAGTATCTTCACCCTGGCTCAGCATGTAATACAAGATCCTCTTCCCCGCAGTCACCCCAGTCTCTTCACCCTGGCTCAACATGTAATACAGGCTCCTCTTTCCTGCAATCACCAGAGTCTCTTCACCCTGGCTCAGCATGTAATACAGGCTCCTCTTCCCTGCAATCACCACAGTCTCTTCACCCTGGCTCAGCATGTAATACAGGCTCCTATTTCCTGCAATCACCAGAGTCTCTTCACCCTGGCTCAGCATGTAATACGGGCTCCTCTTCCTTGCAGTCACCAGTCGCTTTACTCTGGCTCAGCATGTGATAAAGGCTCCTCTCCCTGCAGTCACCCCAGTCTCTTCACCCTGGCTCAGCATGCGATACTGGCTCCTCTTCCTTGCAGTCACCACAGTCTCTTCGCCCTGACTCAGCATGTAATACAAGATCCTCTTCCCTGCAGTCACTTGTCTCTTCACCCTGGCTCAGCATGTAATACAGGATCCTCTTCCCTGCAGTCACCACAGTCTCTTCACCCTGGCTCAGCATGTAATACAGGATCCTCTTCCCTGCAGTCACCACAGTCTCTTCACCCTGGCTCAGCATGGAATACAGGATCCTCTTCCCTGCAGTCACCCCAGTCTCTTCACCCTGGTTCAGCATGTAACACAAGATCCTCTTCCCTGCAGTCACCCCAGTCTCTTCACCCTGGCTCAGTATGTAATACAAGATCCTCTTCCCCACAGTCACCACTGTCTCTTCACCCTGGCTCAGCATGTAATACAAGATCCTCTTCCCCACAGTCACCACTGTCTCTTCACCCTGGCTCAGCATGTAATACAGGCTCCTCTTCTCTGCAGTCACTAGTCTCTTCAACCTGGCTCAGCATGTAATACAGGATCCTCTTCCCTGCAGTCACCCCAGTCTCTTCACCCTGGCTCAGCATGTAATACAAGATCCTCTTCCCCGCAGTCACCCCAGTCTCTTCACCCTGGCTCAGCATGTAATACAGGCTCCTCTCCCTGCAGTCACCCCAGTCTCTTCACCCTGGCTCAGCATGTGATACTGGCTCCTCTTCCTTGCAGTCACCACAGTCTCTTCACCCTGGCTCAGCATTGTGATACAATCTCCTCTTCCCTGCAGACACCCCAGTCTCTTCAACCTGGCTCAGCATATAATACAAGATCCTCTTCCCCGCAGTCACCACAGTCTCTTCACCCTGACTCAGCATGTAATACAGGCTCCTCTTCCCCTCAGACACCACAGTCTCTTCACCCTGACTCAGCATGTAATACAGGATCCTCTTCCCTGCAGTCACCCCAGTCTCTTCACCCTGGCCCAGTATGTAATACGGGCTCCACTTCCTTACAGTCACCAGTCGCTTCACCCTGGCTCAGCATGTGATAAAGGCTCCTCTCCCTGCAGTCACCCCAGTCTCTTCACCCTGACTCAGCATGTAATACAGGATCCTCTTCCCTGCAGTCACCCCAGTCTCTTCACCCTGGCCCAGTATGTAATACGGGCTCCTCTTCCTTACAGTCACCAGTCGCTTCACCCTGGCTCAGCATGTGATAAAGGCTCCTCTCCCTGCAGTCACCACAGTCTCTTCACCCTGGCTCAGTATGTAATACAGGATCCTCTTCTCTGCAGTCACTTGTCTCTTCACCCTGGCTCAGCATGTAATACAGGATCCTCTTCCCTGCAGTCACCACAGTCTCTTCACCCTGGCTCAGCATGTAATACAGGATCATCTTCTCTGCAGTCACTTGTCTCTTCACCCTGGCTCAGCTTGTAATACAGGATCCTCTTCCCTGCAGTCACCACAGTCTCTTCACCCTGACTCAGCATGTAATACAGGATCCTCTTCTCTGCAGTCACTTGTCTCTTCACCCTGGCTCAGCATGTAAAACAGGATCCTCTTCCTTGCAGTCACCACAGTCTCTTCACCCTGGCTCAGCATGTAATACAGGATCCTCTTCCCTGCAGTCACCACAGTCTCTTCACCCTGACTCAGCATGTAATGCAGGCTCCTCTTTCCTGCAATCACCAGAGTCTCTTCACCCTGGCTCAGCATGTAATACAAGATCCTCTTCGCTGCAGTCATCCCAGTCTCTTCACCCTGGCTCAGTATGTAATACAAGATCCTCTTCTCCACAGTCACCACAGTCTCTTCACCCTGGCTCAGCATGTAATACAAGATCCTCTTCCCCGCAGTCACCACAGTCTCTTCACCCTGACTCAGCATGTAATACAGGCTCCTCTTCCCCTCAGACACCACAGTCTCTTCACCCTGACTCAGCATGTAATACAGGATCCTCCTCCCTGCAGTCACCCCAGTCTCTTCACCCTGGCCCAGTATGTAATACGGGCTCCTCTTCCTTACAGTCACCAGTCGCTTCACCCTGGCTCAGCATGTGATAAAGGCTCCTCTCCCTGCAGTCACCCCAGTCTCTTCACCCTGACTCAGCATGTAATACAGGATCCTCTTCCCTGCAGTCACCCCAGTCTCTTCACCCTGGCCCAGTATGTAATACGGGCTCCTCTTCCTTACAGTCACCAGTCGCTTCACCCTGGCTCAGCATGTGATAAAGGCTCCTCTCCCTGCAGTCACCACAGTCTCTTCACCCTGGCTCAGTATGTAATACAGGATCCTCTTCTCTGCAGTCACTTGTCTCTTCACCCTGGCTCAGCATGTAATACAGGATCCTCTTCCCTGCAGTCACCACAGTCTCTTCACCCTGGCTCAGCATGTAATACAGGATCATCTTCTCTGCAGTCACTTGTCTCTTCACCCTTGCTCAGCATGTAATACAGGATCCTCTTCCCTGCAGTCACCACAGTCTCTTCACCCTGACTCAGCATGTAATACAGGATCCTCTTCTCTGCAGTCACTTGTCTCTTCACCCTGGCTCAGCATGTAAAACAGGATCCTCTTCCCTGCAGTCACCACAGTCTCTTCACCCTGGCTCAGCATGTAATACAGGATCCTCTTCCCTGCAGTCACCACAGTCTCTTCACCCTGACTCAGCATGTAATGCAGGCTCCTCTTTCCTGCAATCACCAGAGTCTCTTCACCCTGGCTCAGCATGTAATACAGGATCCTCTTCGCTGCAGTCATCCCAGTCTCTTCACCCTGGCTCAGTATGTAATACAAGATCCTCTTCTCCACAGTCACCACAGTCTCTTCACCCTGGCTCAGCATGTAATACAAGATCCTCTTCCCCACAGTCACCACTGTCTCTTCACCCTGGCTCAGCATATAATACAAGATCCTCTTCCCTGCAGTCACCCCAGTCTCTTCACCCTGGCTCAGTATGTAATACAAGATCCTCTTCTCCACAGTCACCACAGTCTCTTCACCCTGGCTCAGCATGTAATACAAGATCCTCTTCCCCACAGTTACCACTGTCTCTTCACCCTGGCTCAGCATATAATACAAGATCCTCTTCCCTGCAGTCACCCCAGTATCTTCACCCTGGCTCAGCATGTAATACAGGCTCCTCTTCCCTGCAATCACCACAGTCTCTTCACCCTGGCTCAGCATGTAATACAGGCTCCTATTTCCTGCAATCACCAGAGTCTCTTCACCCTGGCTCAGCATGTAATACAGGATCCTCTTCCCTGCAGTCACCCCTGTCTCTTCACCCTGGCCCAGTATGTAATACGGGCTCCTCTTCCTTGCAGTCACCAGTCGCTTTACTCTGGCTCAGCATGTGATAAAGGCTCCTCTCCCTGCAGTCACCCCAGTCTCTTCACCCTGGCTCAGCATGCGATACTGGCTCCTCTTCCTTGCAGTCACCACAGTCTCTTCGCCCTGACTCAGCATGTAATACAAGATCCTCTTCCCTGCAGTCACTTGTCTCTTCACCCTGGCTCAGCATGTAATACAGGATCCTCTTCCCTGCAGTCACCACAGTCTCTTCACCCTGGCTCAGCATGTAATACAGGATCCTCTTCCCTGCAGTCACCACAGTCTCTTCACCCTGGCTCAGCATGGAATACAGGATCCTCTTCCCTGCAGTCACCCCAGTCTCTTCACCCTGGTTCAGCATGTAACACAAGATCCTCTTCCCTGCAGTCACCCCAGTCTCTTCACCCTGGCTCAGTATGTAATACAAGATCCTCTTCCCCACAGTCACCACTGTCTCTTCACCCTGGCTCAGCATGTAATACAAGATCCTCTTCCCCACAGTCACCACTGTCTCTTCACCCTGGCTCAGCATGTAATACAGGCTCCTCTTCTCTGCAGTCACTAGTCTCTTCAACCTGGCTCAGCATGTAATACAGGATCCTCTTCCCTGCAGTCACCCCAGTCTCTTCACCCTGGCTCAGCATGTAATACAAGATCCTCTTCCCCGCAGTCACCCCAGTCTCTTCACCCTGGCTCAGCATGTAATACAGGCTCCTCTCCCTGCAGTCACCCCAGTCTCTTCACCCTGGCTCAGCATGTGATACTGGCTCCTCTTCCTTGCAGTCACCACAGTCTCTTCACCCTGGCTCAGCATTGTGATACAATCTCCTCTTCCCTGCAGACACCCCAGTCTCTTCAACCTGGCTCAGCATATAATACAAGATCCTCTTCCCCGCAGTCACCACAGTCTCTTCACCCTGACTCAGCATGTAATACAGGCTCCTCTTCCCCTCAGACACCACAGTCTCTTCACCCTGACTCAGCATGTAATACAGGATCCTCTTCCCTGCAGTCACCCCAGTCTCTTCACCCTGGCCCAGTATGTAATACGGGCTCCTCTTCCTTACAGTCACCAGTCGCTTCACCCTGGCTCAGCATGTGATAAAGGCTCCTCTCCCTGCAGTCACCCCAGTCTCTTCACCCTGACTCAGCATGTAATACAGGATCCTCTTCCCTGCAGTCACCCCAGTCTCTTCACCCTGGCCCAGTATGTAATACGGGCTCCTCTTCCTTACAGTCACCAGTCGCTTCACCCTGGCTCAGCATGTGATAAAGGCTCCTCTCCCTGCAGTCACCACAGTCTCTTCACCCTGGCTCAGTATGTAATACAGGATCCTCTTCTCTGCAGTCACTTGTCTCTTCACCCTGGCTCAGCATGTAATACAGGATCCTCTTCCCTGCAGTCACCACAGTCTCTTCACCCTGGCTCAGCATGTAATACAGGATCATCTTCTCTGCAGTCACTTGTCTCTTCACCCTGGCTCAGCATGTAATACAGGATCCTCTTCCCTGCAGTCACCACAGTCTCTTCACCCTGACTCAGCATGTAATACAGGATCCTCTTCTCTGCAGTCACTTGTCTCTTCACCCTGGCTCAGCATGTAAAACAGGATCCTCTTCCTTGCAGTCACCACAGTCTCTTCACCCTGGCTCAGCATGTAATACAGGATCCTCTTCCCTGCAGTCACCACAGTCTCTTCACCCTGACTCAGCATGTAATGCAGGCTCCTCTTTCCTGCAATCACCAGAGTCTCTTCACCCTGGCTCAGCATGTAATACAAGATCCTCTTCGCTGCAGTCATCCCAGTCTCTTCACCCTGGCTCAGTATGTAATACAAGATCCTCTTCTCCACAGTCACCACAGTCTCTTCACCCTGGCTCAGCATGTAATACAAGATCCTCTTCCCCGCAGTCACCACAGTCTCTTCACCCTGACTCAGCATGTAATACAGGCTCCTCTTCCCCTCAGACACCACAGTCTCTTCACCCTGACTCAGCATGTAATACAGGATCCTCTTCCCTGCAGTCACCCCAGTCTCTTCACCCTGGCCCAGTATGTAATACGGGCTCCTCTTCCTTACAGTCACCAGTCGCTTCACCCTGGCTCAGCATGTGATAAAGGCTCCTCTCCCTGCAGTCACCCCAGTCTCTTCACCCTGACTCAGCATGTAATACAGGATCCTCTTCCCTGCAGTCACCCCAGTCTCTTCACCCTGGCCCAGTATGTAATACGGGCTCCTCTTCCTTACAGTCACCAGTCGCTTCACCCTGGCTCAGCATGTGATAAAGGCTCCTCTCCCTGCAGTCACCACAGTCTCTTCACCCTGGCTCAGTATGTAATACAGGATCCTCTTCTCTGCAGTCACTTGTCTCTTCACCCTGGCTCAGCATGTAATACAGGATCCTCTTCCCTGCAGTCACCACAGTCTCTTCACCCTGGCTCAGCATGTAATACAGGATCATCTTCTCTGCAGTCACTTGTCTCTTCACCCTGGCTCAGCATGTAATACAGGATCCTCTTCCCTGCAGTCACCACAGTCTCTTCACCCTGACTCAGCATGTAATACAGGATCCTCTTCTCTGCAGTCACTTGTCTCTTCACCCTGGCTCAGCATGTAAAACAGGATCCTCTTCCCTGCAGTCACCACAGTCTCTTCACCCTGGCTCAGCATGTAATACAGGATCCTCTTCCCTGCAGTCACCACAGTCTCTTCACCCTGACTCAGCATGTAATGCAGGCTCCTCTTTCCTGCAATCACCAGAGTCTCTTCACCCTGGCTCAGCATGTAATACAGGATCCTCTTCGCTGCAGTCATCCCAGTCTCTTCACCCTGGCTCAGTATGTAATACAAGATCCTCTTCTCCACAGTCACCACAGTCTCTTCACCCTGGCTCAGCATGTAATACAAGATCCTCTTCCCCACAGTCACCACTGTCTCTTCACCCTGGCTCAGCATATAATACAAGATCCTCTTCCCTGCAGTCACCCCAGTCTCTTCACCCTGGCTCAGTATGTAATACAAGATCCTCTTCTCCACAGTCACCACAGTCTCTTCACCCTGGCTCAGCATGTAATACAAGATCCTCTTCCCCACAGTTACCACTGTCTCTTCACCCTGGCTCAGCATATAATACAAGATCCTCTTCCCTGCAGTCACCCCAGTATCTTCACCCTGGCTCAGCATGTAATACAGGCTCCTCTTCCCTGCAATCACCACAGTCTCTTCACCCTGGCTCAGCATGTAATACAGGCTCCTATTTCCTGCAATCACCAGAGTCTCTTCACCCTGGCTCAGCATGTAATACAGGATCCTCTTCCCTGCAGTCACCCCTGTCTCTTCACCCTGGCCCAGTATGTAATACGGGCTCCTCTTCCTTGCAGTCACCAGTCGCTTTACTCTGGCTCAGCATGTGATAAAGGCTCCTCTCCCTGCAGTCACCCCAGTCTCTTCACCCTGGCTCAGCATGTGATACTGGCTCCTCTTCCTTGCAGTCACCACAGTCTCTTCGCCCTGACTCAGCATGTAATACAAGATCCTCTTCCCTGCAGTCACTTGTCTCTTCACCCTGGCTCAGCATGTAATACAGGATCCTCTTCCCTGCAGTCACCACAGTCTCTTCACCCTGGCTCAGCATGTAATACAGGATCCTCTTCCCTGCAGTCACCCCAGTCTCTTCACCCTGGTTCAGCATGTAACACAAGATCCTCTTCCCTGCAGTCACCCCAGTCTCTTCACCCTGGCTCAGTATGTAATACAAGATCCTCTTCCCCACAGTCACCACTGTCTCTTCACCCTGGCTCAGCATGTAATACAAGATCCTCTTCCCCACAGTCACCACTGTCTCTTCACCCTGGCTCAGCATGTAATACAGGCTCCTCTTCTCTGCAGTCACTAGTCTCTTCAACCTGGCTCAGCATGTAATACAGGCTCCTCTTTCCAGCAATCACCAGAGTCTCTTCACCCTGGCTCAGCATGTAATACAGGCTCCTCTTCCCTGCAATCACCACAGTCTCTTCACCCTGGCTCAGCATGTAATACAGGCTCCTCTTCTCTGCAGTCACTAGTCTCTTCAACCTGGCTCAGCATGTAATACAGGATCCTCTTCCCTGCAGTCACCCCAGTCTCTTCACCCTGGCTCAGCATGTAATACAAGATCCTCTTCCCCGCAGTCACCCCAGTCTCTTCACCCTGGCTCAGCATGTAATACAGGCTCCTCTTTCCAGCAATCACCAGAGTCTCTTCACCCTGGCTCAGCAAGTAATACAGGCTCCTCTTCCCTGCAATCACCACAGTCTCTTCACCCTGGCTCAGCATGTAATACAGGCTCCTCTTCCCTGCAGTCACCACAGTCTCTTCACCTTGGCTCAGCATGTAATACAGGCTCCTCTTCTCTGCAGTCACTTGACTCTTCACCCTGGCTCAGCATGTAATACAGGATCCTCTTCCCTGCAGTCACCACAGTCTCTTCACCCTGGCTCAGCATGTAATACAGGATCCTCTTCCCTGCAGTCACCCCAGTCTCTTCACCCTGGTTCAGCATGTAACACAAGATCCTCTTCCCTGCAGTCACCCCAGTCTCTTCACCCTGGCTCAGTATGTAATACAAGATCCTCTTCTCCACAGTCACCACAGTCTCTTCACCCTGGCTCAGCATGTAATACAAGATCCTCTTCCCCACAGTCACCACTGTCTCTTCACCCTGGCTCAGCATATAATACAAGATCCTTTTCCCTGCAGTCACCCCAGTCTCTTCACCCTGGCTCAGTATGTAATACAAGATCCTCTTCTCCACAGTCACCACTGTCTCTTCACCCTGGCTCAGCATATAATACAAGATCCTCTTCCCTGCAGTCACCCCAGTCTCTTCACCCTGGCTCAGCATGTAATACAAGATCCTCTTCCCCACAGTCACCACTGTCTCTTCACCCTGGCTCAGCATATAATACAAGATCCTCTTCCCTGCAGTCACCCCAGTCTCTTCACCCTGGCTCAGCATGTAATACAAGATCCTCTTCCCCGCAGTCACCCCAGTCTCTTCACCCTGGCTCAGCATGTAATACAGGCTCCTCTTTCCTGCAATCACCACAGTCTCTTCACCCTGGTTCAGCATGTAATACAAGATCCTCTTCGCTGCAGTCACCCCAGTCTCTTCACCCTGGCTCAGTATGTAATACAAGATCCTCTTCTCCACAGTCACCCCAGTCTCTTCACCCTGGCTCAGCATGTAATACAAGATCCTCTTCCCCGCAGTCACCCCAGTCTCTTCACCCTGGCTCAGCATGTAATACAGGCTCCTCTTCCCTGCAATCACCACAGTCTCTTCACCCTGGCTCAGC
The DNA here is from genome assembly GCF_028390025.1 of Pseudophryne corroboree. Taxonomy (NCBI): domain Eukaryota; kingdom Metazoa; phylum Chordata; class Amphibia; order Anura; family Myobatrachidae; genus Pseudophryne; species Pseudophryne corroboree. The sequence goes on from NC_086450.1 coordinate 417,327,711, forward strand.
ATGTAATACAGGCTCCTATTTCCTGCAATCACCAGAGTCTCTTCACCCTGGCTCAGCATGTAATACAGGATCCTCTTCCCTGCAGTCACCACAGTCTCTTCACCCTGGTTCAGCATGTAATACAAGATCCTCTTCCCCACAGTCACCACTGTCTCTTCACCCTGGCTCAGCATGTGATACTGGCTCCTCTTCCTTGCAGTCACCACAGTCTCTTCGCCCTGACTCAGCATGTAATACAAGATCCTCTTCCCTGCAGTCACTTGTCTCTTCACCCTGGCTCAGCATGTAATACAGGATCCTCTTCCCTGCAGTCACCACAGTCTCTTCACCCTGGCTCAGCATGTAATACAGGATCCTCTTCCCTGCAGTCACCCCAGTCTCTTCACCCTGGTTCAGCATGTAACACAAGATCCTCTTCCCTGCAGTCACCCCAGTCTCTTCACCCTGGCTCAGTATGTAATACAAGATCCTCTTCCCCACAGTCACCACTGTCTCTTCACCCTGGCTCAGCATGTAATACAAGATCCTCTTCCCCACAGTCACCACTGTCTCTTCACCCTGGCTCAGCATGTAATACAGGCTCCTCTTCTCTGCAGTCACTAGTCTCTTCAACCTGGCTCAGCATGTAATACAGGATCCTCTTCCCTGCAGTCACCCCAGTCTCTTCACCCTGGCTCAGCATGTAATACAAGATCCTCTTCCCCGCAGTCACCCCAGTCTCTTCACCCTGACTCAGCATGTAATACAGGATCCTCTTCCCTGCAGTCACCCCAGTCTCTTCACCCTGGCCCAGTATGTAATACGGGCTCCTCTTCCTTACAGTCACCAGTCGCTTCACCCTGGCTCAGCATGTGATAAAGGCTCCTCTCCCTGCAGTCACCCCAGTCTCTTCACCCTGACTCAGCATGTAATACAGGATCCTCTTCCCTGCAGTCACCCCAGTCTCTTCACCCTGGCCCAGTATGTAATACGGGCTCCTCTTCCTTACAGTCACCAGTCGCTTCACCCTGGCTCAGCATGTGATAAAGGCTCCTCTCCCTGCAGTCACCACAGTCTCTTCACCCTGGCTCAGCATGTAATACAGGATCCTCTTCTCTGCAGTCACTTGTCTCTTCACCCTGGCTCAGCATGTAATACAGGATCCTCTTCCCTGCAGTCACCACAGTCTCTTCACCCTGGCTCAGCATGTAATACAGGATCCTCTTCTCTGCAGTCACTTGTCTCTTCACCCTGGCTCAGCATGTAATACAGGATCCTCTTCCCTGCAGACACCCCAGTCTCTTCACCCTGACTCAGCATGTAATACAGGATCCTCTTCTCTGCAGTCACTTGTCTCTTCACCCTGGCTCAGCATGTAACACAAGATCCTCTTCCCTGCAGTCACCCCAGTCTCTTCACCCTGGCTCAGTATGTAATACAAGATCCTCTTCCCCACAGTCACCACTGTCTCTTCACCCTGGCTCAGCATGTAATACAAGATCCTCTTCCCCACACTCACCACTGTCTCTTCACCCTGGCTCAGCATGTAATACAGGCTCCTCTTCTCTGCAGTCACTAGTCTCTTCAACCTGGCTCAGCATGTAATACAGGATCCTCTTCCCTGCAGTCACCCCAGTCTCTTCACCCTGGCTCAGCATGTAATGCAAGATCCTCTTCCCCGCAGTCACCCCAGTCTCTTCACCCTGACTCAGCATGTAATACAGGATCCTCTTCCCTGCAGTCACCCCAGTCTCTTCACCCTGGTTCAGCATGTAACACAAGATCCTCTTCCCTGCAGTCACCCCAGTCTCTTCACCCTGGCTCAGTATGTAATACAAGATCCTCTTCCCCACAGTCACCACTGTCTCTTCACCCTGGCTCAGCATGTAATACAAGATCCTCTTCCCCACAGTCACCACTGTCTCTTCACCCTGGCTCAGCATGTAATACAGGCTCCTCTTCTCTGCAGTCACTAGTCTCTTCAACCTGGCTCAGCATGTAATACAGGATCCTCTTCCCTGCAGTCACCCCAGTCTCTTCACCCTGGCTCAGCATGTAATACAAGATCCTCTTCCCCGCAGTCACCCCAGTCTCTTCACCCTGACTCAGCATGTAATACAGGATCCTCTTCCCTGCAGTCACCCCAGTCTCTTCACCCTGGCCCAGTATGTAATACGGGCTCCTCTTCCTTACAGTCACCAGTCGCTTCACCCTGGCTCAGCATGTGATAAAGGCTCCTCTCCCTGCAGTCACCCCAGTCTCTTCACCCTGACTCAGCATGTAATACAGGATCCTCTTCCCTGCAGTCACCCCAGTCTCTTCACCCTGGCCCAGTATGTAATACGGGCTCCTCTTCCTTACAGTCACCAGTCGCTTCACCCTGGCTCAGCATGTGATAAAGGCTCCTCTCCCTGCAGTCACCACAGTCTCTTCACCCTGGCTCAGCATGTAATACAGGATCCTCTTCTCTGCAGTCACTTGTCTCTTCACCCTGGCTCAGCATGTAATACAGGATCCTCTTCCCTGCAGTCACCACAGTCTCTTCACCCTGGCTCAGCATGTAATACAGGATCCTCTTCTCTGCAGTCACTTGTCTCTTCACCCTGGCTCAGCATGTAATACAGGATCCTCTTCCCTGCAGACACCCCAGTCTCTTCACCCTGACTCAGCATGTAATACAGGATCCTCTTCTCTGCAGTCACTTGTCTCTTCACCCTGGCTCAGCATGTAATACAGGATCCTCTTCCCTGCAGTCACCACAGTCTCTTCACCCTGGCTCAGCATGTAATACAGGATCCTCTTCCCTGCAGTCACCACAGTCTCTTCACCCTGGTTCAGCATGTAATACAAGATCCTCTTCCCCACAGTCACCACTGTCTCTTCACCCTGGCTCAGCATGTTATACAAGATCCTCTTCCCCACAGTCACCACTGTCTCTTCACCCTGGCTCAGCATATAATACAAGATCCTCTTCCCCACAGTCACCACAGTCTCTTCACCCTGACTCAGCATGTAATACAAGATCCTCTTCCCCGCAGTCACCCCAGTCTCTTCACCCTGGCTCAGCATGTAATACAGGCTCCTCTTTCCTGCAATCACCAGAGTCTCTTCATCCTGGCTCAGCATGTAATACAAGATCCTCTTCGCTGCAGTCACCACAGTCTCTTCACCCTGGCTCAGTATGTAATACAAGATCCTCTTCTCCACAGTCACCACAGTCTCTTCACCCTGGCTCAGCATGTAATACAAGATCCTCTTCCCCACAGTCACCACTGTCTCTTCACCCTGGCTCAGCATATAATACAAGATCCTCTTCCCTGCAGTCACCCCAGTCTCTTCACCCTGGCTCAGTATGTAATACAAGATCCTCTTCTCCACAGTCACCACAGTCTCTTCACCCTGGCTCAGCATGTAATACAAGATCCTCTTCCCCACAGTCACCACTGTCTCTTCACCCTGGCTCAGCATATAATACAAGATCCTCTTCCCTGCAGTCACCCCAGTATCTTCACCCTGGCTCAGCATGTAATACAAGATCCTCTTCCCCGCAGTCACCCCAGTCTCTTCACCCTGGCTCAGCATGTAATACAGGCTCCTCTTTCCTGCAATCACCAGAGTCTCTTCACCCTGGCTCAGCATGTAATACAGGATCCTCTTCCCTGCAATCACCACAGTCTCTTCACCCTGGCTCAGCATGTAATACAGGCTCCTATTTCCTGCAATCACCAGAGTCTCTTCACCCTGGCTCAGCATATAATACAGGATCCTCTTCCCTGCAGTCACCCCTGTCTCTTCACCCTGGCCCAGTATGTAATACGGGCTCCTCTTCCTTGCAGTCACCAGTCGCTTTACTCTGGCTCAGCATGTGATAAAGGCTCCTCTCCCTGCAGTCACCCCAGTCTCTTCACCCTGGCTCAGCATGTAATACAAGATCCTCTTCCCTGCAGTCACCCCAGTCTCTTCACCCTGGCTCAGCATGTAATACAAGATCCTCTTCCCCGCAGTCACCCCAGTCTCTTCACCCTGGCTCAGCATGTAATACAGGCTCCTCTTCTCTGCAGTCACTAGTCTCTTCAACCTGGCTCAGCATGTAATACGGGCTCCTCTTCCTTACAGTCACCAGTCGCTTCACCCTGGCTCAGCATGTGATAAAGGCTCCTCTCCCTGCAGTCACCCCAGTCTCTTCACCCTGACTCAGCATGTAATACAGGATCCTCTTCCCTGCAGTCACCCCAGTCTCTTCACCCTGGCCCAGTATGTAATACGGGCTCCTCTTCCTTACAGTCACCAGTCGCTTCACCCTGGCTCAGCATGTGATAAAGGCTCCTCTCCCTGCAGTCACCACAGTCTCTTCACCCTGGCTCAGTATGTAATACAGGATCCTCTTCTCTGCAGTCACTTGTCTCTTCACCCTGGCTCAGCATGTAATACAGGATCCTCTTCCCTGCAGTCACCACAGTCTCTTCACCCTGGCTCAGCATGTAATACAGGATCATCTTCTCTGCAGTCACTTGTCTCTTCACCCTGGCTCAGCATGTAATACAGGATCCTCTTCCCTGCAGTCACCACAGTCTCTTCACCCTGACTCAGCATGTAATACAGGATCCTCTTCTCTGCAGTCACTTGTCTCTTCACCCTGGCTCAGCATGTAAAACAGGATCCTCTTCCTTGCAGTCACCACAGTCTCTTCACCCTGGCTCAGCATGTAATACAGGATCCTCTTCCCTGCAGTCACCACAGTCTCTTCACCCTGACTCAGCATGTAATGCAGGCTCCTCTTTCCTGCAATCACCAGAGTCTCTTCACCCTGGCTCAGCATGTAATACAAGATCCTCTTCGCTGCAGTCATCCCAGTCTCTTCACCCTGGCTCAGTATGTAATACAAGATCCTCTTCTCCACAGTCACCACAGTCTCTTCACCCTGGCTCAGCATGTAATACAAGATCCTCTTCCCCGCAGTCACCACAGTCTCTTCACCCTGACTCAGCATGTAATACAGGCTCCTCTTCCCCTCAGACACCACAGTCTCTTCACCCTGACTCAGCATGTAATACAGGATCCTCTTCCCTGCAGTCACCCCAGTCTCTTCACCCTGGCCCAGTATGTAATACGGGCTCCTCTTCCTTACAGTCACCAGTCGCTTCACCCTGGCTCAGCATGTGATAAAGGCTCCTCTCCCTGCAGTCACCCCAGTCTCTTCACCCTGACTCAGCATGTAATACAGGATCCTCTTCCCTGCAGTCACCCCAGTCTCTTCACCCTGGCCCAGTATGTAATACGGGCTCCTCTTCCTTACAGTCACCAGTCGCTTCACCCTGGCTCAGCATGTGATAAAGGCTCCTCTCCCTGCAGTCACCACAGTCTCTTCACCCTGGCTCAGTATGTAATACAGGATCCTCTTCTCTGCAGTCACTTGTCTCTTCACCCTGGCTCAGCATGTAATACAGGATCCTCTTCCCTGCAGTCACCACAGTCTCTTCACCCTGGCTCAGCATGTAATACAAGATCCTCTTCCCCGCAGTCACCCCAGTCTCTTCACCCTGGCTCAGCATGTAATACAGGCTCCTCTTTCCTGCAATCACCAGAGTCTCTTCACCCTGGCTCAGCATGTAATACAGGATCCTCTTCCCTGCAATCACCACAGTCTCTTCACCCTGGCTCAGCATGTAATACAGGCTCCTATTTCCTGCAATCACCAGAGTCTCTTCACCCTGGCTCAGCATATAATACAGGATCCTCTTCCCTGCAGTCACCCCTGTCTCTTCACCCTGGCCCAGTATGTAATACGGGCTCCTCTTCCTTGCAGTCACCAGTCGCTTTACTCTGGCTCAGCATGTGATAAAGGCTCCTCTCCCTGCAGTCACCCCAGTCTCTTCACCCTGGCTCAGCATGTAATACAAGATCCTCTTCCCTGCAGTCACCCCAGTCTCTTCACCCTGGCTCAGCATGTAATACAAGATCCTCTTCCCCGCAGTCACCCCAGTCTCTTCACCCTGGCTCAGCATGTAATACAGGCTCCTCTTCTCTGCAGTCACTAGTCTCTTCAACCTGGCTCAGCATGTAATACGGGCTCCTCTTCCTTACAGTCACCAGTCGCTTCACCCTGGCTCAGCATGTGATAAAGGCTCCTCTCCCTGCAGTCACCCCAGTCTCTTCACCCTGACTCAGCATGTAATACAGGATCCTCTTCCCTGCAGTCACCCCAGTCTCTTCACCCTGGCCCAGTATGTAATACGGGCTCCTCTTCCTTACAGTCACCAGTCGCTTCACCCTGGCTCAGCATGTGATAAAGGCTCCTCTCCCTGCAGTCACCACAGTCTCTTCACCCTGGCTCAGTATGTAATACAGGATCCTCTTCTCTGCAGTCACTTGTCTCTTCACCCTGGCTCAGCATGTAATACAGGATCCTCTTCCCTGCAGTCACCACAGTCTCTTCACCCTGGCTCAGCATGTAATACAGGATCATCTTCTCTGCAGTCACTTGTCTCTTCACCCTGGCTCAGCATGTAATACAGGATCCTCTTCCCTGCAGTCACCACAGTCTCTTCACCCTGACTCAGCATGTAATACAGGATCCTCTTCTCTGCAGTCACTTGTCTCTTCACCCTGGCTCAGCATGTAAAACAGGATCCTCTTCCTTGCAGTCACCACAGTCTCTTCACCCTGGCTCAGCATGTAATACAGGATCCTCTTCCCTGCAGTCACCACAGTCTCTTCACCCTGACTCAGCATGTAATGCAGGCTCCTCTTTCCTGCAATCACCAGAGTCTCTTCACCCTGGCTCAGCATGTAATACAAGATCCTCTTCGCTGCAGTCATCCCAGTCTCTTCACCCTGGCTCAGTATGTAATACAAGATCCTCTTCTCCACAGTCACCACAGTCTCTTCACCCTGGCTCAGCATGTAATACAAGATCCTCTTCCCCGCAGTCACCACAGTCTCTTCACCCTGACTCAGCATGTAATACAGGCTCCTCTTCCCCTCAGACACCACAGTCTCTTCACCCTGACTCAGCATGTAATACAGGATCCTCTTCCCTGCAGTCACCCCAGTCTCTTCACCCTGGCCCAGTATGTAATACGGGCTCCTCTTCCTTACAGTCACCAGTCGCTTCACCCTGGCTCAGCATGTGATAAAGGCTCCTCTCCCTGCAGTCACCCCAGTCTCTTCACCCTGACTCAGCATGTAATACAGGATCCTCTTCCCTGCAGTCACCCCAGTCTCTTCACCCTGGCCCAGTATGTAATACGGGCTCCTCTTCCTTACAGTCACCAGTCGCTTCACCCTGGCTCAGCATGTGATAAAGGCTCCTCTCCCTGCAGTCACCACAGTCTCTTCACCCTGGCTCAGTATGTAATACAGGATCCTCTTCTCTGCAGTCACTTGTCTCTTCACCCTGGCTCAGCATGTAATACAGGATCCTCTTCCCTGCAGTCACCACAGTCTCTTCACCCTGGCTCAGCATGTAATACAGGATCATCTTCTCTGCAGTCACTTGTCTCTTCACCCTGGCTCAGCATGTAATACAGGATCCTCTTCCCTGCAGTCACCACAGTCTCTTCACCCTGACTCAGCATGTAATACAGGATCCTCTTCTCTGCAGTCACTTGTCTCTTCACCCTGGCTCAGCATGTAAAACAGGATCCTCTTCCCTGCAGTCACCACAGTCTCTTCACCCTGGCTCAGCATGTAATACAGGATCCTCTTCCCTGCAGTCACCGCAGTCTCTTCACCCTGACTCAGCATGTAATGCAGGCTCCTCTTTCCTGCAATCACCAGAGTCTCTTCACCCTGGCTCAGCATGTAATACAGGATCCTCTTCGCTGCAGTCATCCCAGTCTCTTCACCCTGGCTCAGTATGTAATACAAGATCCTCTTCTCCACAGTCACCACAGTCTCTTCACCCTGGCTCAGCATGTAATACAAGATCCTCTTCCCCACAGTTACCACTGTCTCTTCACCCTGGCTCAGCATATAATACAAGATCCTCTTCCCTGCAGTCACCCCAGTATCTTCACCCTGGCTCAGCATGTAATACAGGCTCCTCTTCCCTGCAATCACCACAGTCTCTTCACCCTGGCTCAGCATGTAATACAGGCTCCTATTTCCTGCAATCACCAGAGTCTCTTCACCCTGGCTCAGCATGTAATACAGGATCCTCTTCCCTGCAGTCACCCCTGTCTCTTCACCCTGGCCCAGTATGTAATACGGGCTCCTCTTCCTTGCAGTCACCAGTCGCTTTACTCTGGCTCAGCATGTGATAAAGGCTCCTCCCCCTGCAGTCACCCCAGTCTCTTCACCCTGGCTCAGCATGTGATACTGGCTCCTCTTCCTTGCAGTCACCACAGTCTCTTCGCCCTGACTCAGCATGTAATACAAGATCCTCTTCCCTGCAGTCACTTGTCTCTTCACCCTGGCTCAGCATGTAATACAGGATCCTCTTCCCTGCAGTCACCACAGTCTCTTCACCCTGGCTCAGCATGTAATACAGGATCCTCTTCCCTGCAGTCACCCCAGTCTCTTCACCCTGGTTCAGCATGTAACACAAGATCCTCTTCCCTGCAGTCACCCCAGTCTCTTCACCCTGGCTCAGTATGTAATACAAGATCCTCTTCCCCACAGTCACCACTGTCTCTTCACCCTGGCTCAGCATGTAATACAAGATCCTCTTCCCCACAGTCACCACTGTCTCTTCACCCTGGCTCAGCATGTAATACAGGCTCCTCTTCTCTGCAGTCACTAGTCTCTTCAACCTGGCTCAGCATGTAATACAGGCTCCTCTTTCCAGCAATCACCAGAGTCTCTTCACCCTGGCTCAGCATGTAATACAGGCTCCTCTTCCCTGCAATCACCACAGTCTCTTCACCCTGGCTCAGCATGTAATACAGGCTCCTCTTCTCTGCAGTCACTAGTCTCTTCAACCTGGCTCAGCATGTAATACAGGATCCTCTTCCCTGCAGTCACCCCAGTCTCTTCACCCTGGCTCAGCATGTAATACAAGATCCTCTTCCCCGCAGTCACCCCAGTCTCTTCACCCTGGCTCAGCATGTAATACAGGCTCCTCTTTCCAGCAATCACCAGAGTCTCTTCACCCTGGCTCAGCAAGTAATACAGGCTCCTCTTCCCTGCAATCACCACAGTCTCTTCACCCTGGCTCAGCATGTAATACAGGCTCCTCTTCTCTGCAGTCACTTGACTCTTCACCCTGGCTCAGCATGTAATACAGGATCCTCTTCCCTGCAGTCACCACAGTCTCTTCACCCTGGCTCAGCATGTAATACAGGATCCTCTTCCCTGCAGTCACCCCAGTCTCTTCACCCTGGTTCAGCATGTAACACAAGATCCTCTTCCCTGCAGTCACCCCAGTCTCTTCACCCTGGCTCAGTATGTAATACAAGATCCTCTTCTCCACAGTCACCACAGTCTCTTCACCCTGGCTCAGCATGTAATACAAGATCCTCTTCCCCACAGTCACCACTGTCTCTTCACCCTGGCTCAGCATATAATACAAGATCCTTTTCCCTGCAGTCACCCCAGTCTCTTCACCCTGGCTCAGTATGTAATACAAGATCCTCTTCTCCACAGTCACCACTGTCTCTTCACCCTGGCTCAGCATATAATACAAGATCCTCTTCCCTGCAGTCACCCCAGTCTCTTCACCCTGGCTCAGCATGTAATACAAGATCCTCTTCCCCACAGTCACCACTGTCTCTTCACCCTGGCTCAGCATATAATACAAGATCCTCTTCCCTGCAGTCACCCCAGTCTCTTCACCCTGGCTCAGCATGTAATACAGGCTCCTCTTTCCTGCAATCACCACAGTCTCTTCACCCTGGTTCAGCATGTAATACAAGATCCTCTTCGCTGCAGTCACCCCAGTCTCTTCACCCTGGCTCAGTATGTAATACAAGATCCTCTTCTCCACAGTCACCCCAGTCTCTTCACCCTGGCTCAGCATGTAATACAAGATCCTCTTCCCCGCAGTCACCCCAGTCTCTTCACCCTGGCTCAGCATGTAATACAGGCTCCTCTTCCCTGCAATCACCACAGTCTCTTCACCCTGGCTCAGCATGTAATACAGGCTCCTATTTCCTGCAATCACCAGAGTCTCTTCACCCTGGCTCAGCATGTAATACAGGATCCTCTTCCCTGCAGTCACCACAGTCTCTTCACCCTGGTTCAGCATGTAATACAAGATCCTCTTCCCCACAGTCACCACTGTCTCTTCACCCTGGCTCAGCATGTGATACTGGCTCCTCTTCCTTGCAGTCACCACAGTCTCTTCGCCCTGACTCAGCATGTAATACAAGATCCTCTTCCCTGCAGTCACTTGTCTCTTCACCCTGGCTCAGCATGTAATACAGGATCCTCTTCCCTGCAGTCACCACAGTCTCTTCACCCTGGCTCAGCATGTAATACAGGATCCTCTTCCCTGCAGTCACCCCAGTCTCTTCACCCTGGTTCAGCATGTAACACAAGATCCTCTTCCCTGCAGTCACCCCAGTCTCTTCACCCTGGCTCAGTATGTAATACAAGATCCTCTTCCCCACAGTCACCACTGTCTCTTCACCCTGGCTCAGCATGTAATACAAGATCCTCTTCCCCACAGTCACCACTGTCTCTTCACCCTGGCTCAGCATGTAATACAGGCTCCTCTTCTCTGCAGTCACTAGTCTCTTCAACCTGGCTCAGCATGTAATACAGGATCCTCTTCCCTGCAGTCACCCCAGTCTCTTCACCCTGGCTCAGCATGTAATACAAGATCCTCTTCCCCGCAGTCACCCCAGTCTCTTCACCCTGACTCAGCATGTAATACAGGATCCTCTTCCCTGCAGTCACCCCAGTCTCTTCACCCTGGCCCAGTATGTAATACGGGCTCCTCTTCCTTACAGTCACCAGTCGCTTCACCCTGGCTCAGCATGTGATAAAGGCTCCTCTCCCTGCAGTCACCCCAGTCTCTTCACCCTGACTCAGCATGTAATACAGGATCCTCTTCCCTGCAGTCACCCCAGTCTCTTCACCCTGGCCCAGTATGTAATACGGGCTCCTCTTCCTTACAGTCACCAGTCGCTTCACCCTGGCTCAGCATGTGATAAAGGCTCCTCTCCCTGCAGTCACCACAGTCTCTTCACCCTGGCTCAGCATGTAATACAGGATCCTCTTCTCTGCAGTCACTTGTCTCTTCACCATGGCTCAGCATGTAATACAGGATCCTCTTCCCTGCAGTCACCACAGTCTCTTCACCCTGGCTCAGCATGTAATACAGGATCCTCTTCTCTGCAGTCACTTGTCTCTTCACCCTGGCTCAGCATGTAATACAGGATCCTCTTCCCTGCAGACACCCCAGTCTCTTCACCCTGACTCAGCATGTAATACAGGATCCTCTTCTCTGCAGTCACTTGTCTCTTCACCCTGGCTCAGCATGTAACACAAGATCCTCTTCCCTGCAGTCACCCCAGTCTCTTCACCCTGGCTCAGTATGTAATACAAGATCCTCTTCCCCACAGTCACCACTGTCTCTTCACCCTGGCTCAGCATGTAATACAAGATCCTCTTCCCCACAGTCACCACTGTCTCTTCACCCTGGCTCAGCATGTAATACAGGCTCCTCTTCTCTGCAGTCACTAGTCTCTTCAACCTGGCTCAGCATGTAATACAGGATCCTCTTCCCTGCAGTCACCCCAGTCTCTTCACCCTGGCTCAGCATGTAATACAAGATCCTCTTCCCCGCAGTCACCCCAGTCTCTTCACCCTGACTCAGCATGTAATACAGGATCCTCTTCCCTGCAGTCACCCCAGTCTCTTCACCCTGGTTCAGCATGTAACACAAGATCCTCTTCCCTGCAGTCACCCCAGTCTCTTCACCCTGGCTCAGTATGTAATACAAGATCCTCTTCCCCGCAGTCACCCCAGTCTCTTCACCCTGACTCAGCATGTAATACAGGATCCTCTTCCCCACAGTCACCACTGTCTCTTCACCCTGACTCAGCATGTAATACAGGATCCTCTTCCCCACAGTCACCACTGTCTCTTCACCCTGGCTCAGCATGTAATACAAGATCCTCTTCCCCACAGTCACCACTGTCTCTTCACCCTGGCTCAGCATGTAATACAGGCTCCTCTTCTCTGCAGTCACTAGTCTCTTCAACCTGGCTCAGCATGTAATACAGGATCCTCTTCCCTGCAGTCACCCCAGTCTCTTCACCCTGGCTCAGCATGTAATACAAGATCCTCTTCCCCGCAGTCACCCCAGTCTCTTCACCCTGACTCAGCATGTAATACAGGATCCTCTTCCCTGCAGTCACCCCAGTCTCTTCACCCTGGCCCAGTATGTAATACGGGCTCCTCTTCCTTACAGTCACCAGTCGCTTCACCCTGGCTCAGCATGTGATAAAGGCTCCTCTCCCTGCAGTCACCCCAGTCTCTTCACCCTGACTCAGCATGTAATACAGGATCCTCTTCCCTGCAGTCACCCCAGTCTCTTCACCCTGGCCCAGTATGTAATACGGGCTCCTCTTCCTTACAGTCACCAGTCGCTTCACCCTGGCTCAGCATGTGATAAAGGCTCCTCTCCCTGCAGTCACCACAGTCTCTTCACCCTGGCTCAGCATGTAATACAGGATCCTCTTCTCTGCAGTCACTTGTCTCTTCACCCTGGCTCAGCATGTAATACAGGATCCTCTTCCCTGCAGTCACCACAGTCTCTTCACCCTGGCTCAGCATGTAATACAGGATCCTCTTCTCTGTAGTCACTTGTCTCTTCACCCTGGCTCAGCATGTAATACAGGATCCTCTTCCCTGCAGACACCCCAGTCTCTTCACCCTGACTCAGCATGTAATACAGGATCCTCTTCTCTGCAGTCACTTGTCTCTTCACCCTGGCTCAGCATGTAACACAAGATCCTCTTCCCTGCAGTCACCCCAGTCTCTTCACCCTGGCTCAGTATGTAATACAAGATCCTCTTCCCCACAGTCACCACTGTCTCTTCACCCTGGCTCAGCATGTAATACAAGATCCTCTTCCCCACAGTCACCACTGTCTCTTCACCCTGGCTCAGCATGTAATACAGGCTCCTCTTCTCTGCAGTCACTAGTCTCTTCAACCTGGCTCAGCATGTAATACAGGATCCTCTTCCCTGCAGTCACCCCAGTCTCTTCACCCTGGCTCAGCATGTAATACAGGATCCTCTTCCCTGCAGACACCCCAGTCTCTTCACCCTGACTCAGCATGTAATACAGGATCCTCTTCTCTGCAGTCACTTGTCTCTTCACCCTGGCTCAGCATGTAATACAGGATCCTCTTCCCTGCAGTCACCACAGTCTCTTCACCCTGGCTCAGCATGTAATACAGGATCCTCTTCCCTGCAGTCACCACAGTCTCTTCACCCTGGTTCAGCATGTAATACAAGATCCTCTTCCCCACAGTCACCACTGTCTCTTCACCCTGGCTCAGCATGTTATACAAGATCCTCTTCCCCACAGTCACCACTGTCTCTTCACCCTGGCTCAGCATATAATACAAGATCCTCTTCCCCACAGTCACCACAGTCTCTTCACCCTGACTCAGCATGTAATACAAGATCCTCTTCCCCGCAGTCACCCCAGTCTCTTCACCCTGGCTCAGCATGTAATACAGGCTCCTCTTTCCTGCAATCACCAGAGTCTCTTCATCCTGGCTCAGCATGTTATACAAGATCCTCTTCGCTGCAGTCACCCCAGTCTCTTCACCCTGGCTCAGTATGTAATACAAGATCCTCTTCTCCACAGTCACCACAGTCTCTTCACCCTGGCTCAGCATGTAATACAAGATCCTCTTCCCCACAGTCACCACTGTCTCTTCACCCTGGCTCAGCATATAATACAAGATCCTCTTCCCTGCAGTCACCCCAGTCTCTTCACCCTGGCTCAGTATGTAATACAAGATCCTCTTCTCCACAGTCACCACAGTCTCTTCACCCTGGCTCAGCATGTAATACAAGATCCTCTTCCCCACAGTCACCACTGTCTCTTCACCCTGGCTCAGCATATAATACAAGATCCTCTTCCCTGCAGTCACCCCAGTATCTTCACCCTGGCTCAGCATGTAATACAAGATCCTCTTCCCCGCAGTCACCCCAGTCTCTTCACCCTGGCTCAGCATGTAATACAGGCTCCTCTTTCCTGCAATCACCAGAGTCTCTTCACCCTGGCTCAGCATGTAATACAGGATCCTCTTCCCTGCAATCACCACAGTCTCTTCACCCTGGCTCAGCATGTAATACAGGCTCCTATTTCCTGCAATCACCAGAGTCTCTTCACCCTGGCTCAGCATGTAATACAGGATCCTCTTCCCTGCAGTCACCCCTGTCTCTTCACCCTGGCCCAGTATGTAATACGGGCTCCTCTTCCTTGCAGTCACCAGTCGCTTTACTCTGGCTCAGCATGTGATAAAGGCTCCTCTCCCTGCAGTCACCCCAGTCTCTTCACCCTGGCTCAGCATGTAATACAAGATCCTCTTCCCTGCAGTCACCCCAGTCTCTTCACCCTGGCTCAGCATGTAATACAAGATCCTCTTCCCCGCAGTCACCCCAGTCTCTTCACCCTGGCTCAGCATGTAATACAGGCTCCTCTTCTCTGCAGTCACTAGTCTCTTCAACCTGGCTCAGCATGTAATACAGGATCCTCTTCCCTGCAGTCACCCCAGTCTCTTCACCCTGGCTCAGCATGTAATACAAGATCCTCTTCCCCGCAGTCACCCCAGTCTCTTCACCCTGGCTCAGCATGTAATACAGGCTCCTCTTTCCAGCAATCACCAGAGTCTCTTCACCCTGGCTCAGCATGTAATACAGGCTCCTCTTCCCTGCAATCACCACAGTCTCTTCACCCTGGCTCAGCATGTAATACAGGCTCCTCTTCCCTGCAGTCACCACAGTCTCTTCACCTTGGCTCAGCATGTAATACAGGCTCCTCTTCTCTGCAGTCACTTGTCTCTTCACCCTGGCTCAGCATGTAATACAGGATCCTCTTCCCTGCAGTCACCACAGTCTCTTCACCCTGGCTCAGCATGTAATACAGGATCCTCTTCCCTGCAGTCACCCCAGTCTCTTCACCCTGGTTCAGCATGTAACACAAGATCCTCTTCCCTGCAGTCACCCCAGTCTCTTCACCCTGGCTCAGTATGTAATACAAGATCCTCTTCCCCACAGTCACCACTGTCTCTTCACCCTGGCTCAGCATGTAATACAAGATCCTCTTCCCCACAGTCACCACTGTCTCTTCACCCTGGCTCAGCATATAATACAAGATCCTCTTCCCCACAGTCACCACAGTCTCTTCACCCTGACTCAGCATGTAATACAGGCTCCTCTTCTCTGCAGTCACTAGTCTCTTCAACCTGGCTCAGCATGTAATACAGGATCCTCTTCCCTGCAGTCACCCCAGTCTCTTCACCCTTGCTCAGCATGTAATACAAGATCCTCTTCCCCGCAGTCACTCCAGTCTCTTCACCCTGGCTCAGCATGTAATACAGGCTCCTCTTTCCTGCAATCACCAGAGTCTCTTCACCCTGGCTCAGCATGTAATACAGGCTCCTCTTCCCTGCAATCACCACAGTCTCTTCACCCTGGCTCAGCATGTAATACAGGCTCCTCTTCCCTGCAGTCACCATAGTCTCTTCACCTTGGCTCAGCATGTAATACAGGCTCCTCTTTCCTGCAATAACCACAGTCTCTTCACCCTGGCTCAGCATGTAATACAGGTTCCTCTTCCCTGCAGTCACCCCAGTCTCTTCACCCTGGCTCAGTATTTAATACGGGCTCCTCTCCCTGCAGTCACCCCAGTCTCTTCACCCTGGCTCAGCATGTAATACGAGCTCCTCTTCCTTGCAGTCACCACAGTCTCTTCACCCTGTCTCAGCATGTAATATAGGCTCCTCTTTCCTGCAATCACCACTGTCTCTTCACCCTGATTCAGCATATAATACAAGATCCTCTTCCCCACAGTCACCACAGTCTCTTCACCCTGACTCAGCATATAATACAAGCTCCTCTTCCCCGCAGACACCACAGTCTCTTCACCCTGACTCAGCATGTAATACAGGATCCTCTTCCCTGCAGTCACCCCAGTCTCCTCACCCTGGCTCAGCATGTAATACAAGATGCTCTTCCCCGCAGTCACCCCAGTCTCTTCACCCTTGCTCAGCATGTAATACAGGCTCCTCTTCCCTGCAATCACCACAGTCTCTTCACCCTGGCTCAGCATGTAATACAGGCTCCTATTTCCTGCAATCACCAGAGTCTCTTTACCCTGGCTCAGCATGTAATACAGGATCCTCTTCCCTGCTGTCACCCCAGTCTCTTCACTTTGGCTCAGCATGTAATACAGGATCCTCTTCCCTGTAGTCACCACAGTCTCTTCACCCTGGATCAGCATGTAATACAGGCTCCTCTTCTCTGCAGTCACCACAGTCTCTTCACTTTGGCTCAGCATGTAATACAGGATCCTCTTCCCTGCAGTCACCCCAGTCTCTTCACTTTGGCTCAGCATGTAATACAGGATCCTCTTCCCTGCAGTCACCCCAGTCTCTTCACCCTGGCTCAGCATGTAATACAGGCTCCTCTTTCCTGCAATCACCAGAGTCTCTTCACCCTGGCTCAGCATGTAATACAGGCTCCTCTTCCCTGCAATCACCACAGTCTCTTCACCCTGGCTCAGCATGTAATACAGGCTCCTATTTCCTGCAATCACCAGAGTCCTTTCACCCTGGCTCAGCATGTAATACAGGCTCCTCTTCTCTGCAGTCACTAGTCTCTTCACCCTGGCTCAGCATGTAATACAAGATCCTCTTCCCCGCAGTCACCACAGTCTCTTCACCCTGACTCAGCATATAATACAAGCTCCTCTTCCCCGCAGACACCACAGTCTCTTCACCCTGACTCAGCATGTAATACAGGATCCTCTTCCCTGCAGTCACCCCAGTCTCCTCACCCTGGCTCAGCATGTAATACAAGATGCTCTTCCCCGCAGTCACCCCAGTCTCTTCACCCTTGCTCAGCATGTAATACAGGCTCCTCTTCCCTGCAATCACCACAGTCTCTTCACCCTGGCTCAGCATGTAATACAGGATCCTCTTCTCTGCAGTCACCACAGTCTCTTCACCCTGGCTCAGCATGTAATACAGGATCCTCTTCCCTGCAGTCACCACAGTCTCTTCACCCTGGCTCAGCATGTAATACAGGATCCTCTTCCCTGCAGTCACCACAGTCTCTTCACCCTGGCTCAGCATGTAATACAGGATCCTCTTCTCTGCAGTCACTTGTCTCTTCACCCTGGCTCAGCATGTAATACAGGATCCTCTTCCCTGCAGTCACCACAGTCTCTTCACCCTGGCTCAGCATGTAATACAGGATCCTCTTCTCTGCAGTCACTTGTCTCTTCACCCTGGCTCAGCATGTAATACAGGATCCTCTTCCCTGCAGACACCCCAGTCTCTTCACCCTGACTCAGCATGTAATACAGGATCCTCTTCTCTGCAGTCACTTGTCTCTTCACCCTGGCTCAGCATGTAATACAGGATCCTCTTCCCTGCAGTCACCACAGTCTCTTCACCCTGGCTCAGCATGTAATACAGGATCCTCTTCCCTGCAGTCACCACAGTCTCTTCACCCTGGTTCAGCATGTAATACAAGATCCTCTTCCCCACAGTCACCACTGTCTCTTCACCCTGGCTCAGCATGTTATACAAGATCCTCTTCCCCACAGTCACCACTGTCTCTTCACCCTGGCTCAGCATATAATACAAGATCCTCTTCCCCACAGTCACCACAGTCTCTTCACCCTGACTCAGCATGTAATACAAGATCCTCTTCCCCGCAGTCACCCCAGTCTCTTCACCCTGGCTCAGCATGTAATACAGGCTCCTCTTTCCTGCAATCACCAGAGTCTCTTCATCCTGGCTCAGCATGTAATACAAGATCCTCTTCGCTGCAGTCACCACAGTCTCTTCACCCTGGCTCAGTATGTAATACAAGATCCTCTTCTCCACAGTCACCACAGTCTCTTCACCCTGGCTCAGCATGTAATACAAGATCTTCTTCCCCACAGTCACCACTGTCTCTTCACCCTGGCTCAGCATATAATACAAGATCCTCTTCCCTGCAGTCACCCCAGTCTCTTCACCCTGGCTCAGTATGTAATACAAGATCCTCTTCTCCACAGTCACCACAGTCTCTTCACCCTGGCTCAGCATGTAATACAAGATCCTCTTCCCCACAGTCACCACTGTCTCTTCACCCTGGCTCAGCATATAATACAAGATCCTCTTCCCTGCAGTCACCCCAGTATCTTCACCCTGGCTCAGCATGTAATACAAGATCCTCTTCCCCGCAGTCACCCCAGTCTCTTCACCCTGGCTCAGCATGTAATACAGGCTCCTCTTTCCTGCAATCACCAGAGTCTCTTCACCCTGGCTCAGCATGTAATACAGGATCCTCTTCCCTGCAATCACCACAGTCTCTTCACCCTGGCTCAGCATGTAATACAGGCTCCTATTTCCTGCAATCACCAGAGTCTCTTCACCCTGGCTCAGCATGTAATACAGGATCCTCTTCCCTGCAGTCACCCCTGTCTCTTCACCCTGGCCCAGTATGTAATACGGGCTCCTCTTCCTTGCAGTCACCAGTCGCTTTACTCTGGCTCAGCATGTGATAAAGGCTCCTCTCCCTGCAGTCACCCCAGTCTCTTCACCCTGGCTCAGCATGTAATACAAGATCCTCTTCCCTGCAGTCACCCCAGTCTCTTCACCCTGGCTCAGCATGTAATACAAGATCCTCTTCCCCGCAGTCACCCCAGTCTCTTCACCCTGGCTCAGCATGTAATACAGGCTCCTCTTCTCTGCAGTCACTAGTCTCTTCAACCTGGCTCAGCATGTAATACGGGCTCCTCTTCCTTACAGTCACCAGTCGCTTCACCCTGGCTCAGCATGTGATAAAGGCTCCTCTCCCTGCAGTCACCCCAGTCTCTTCACCCTGACTCAGCATGTAATACAGGATCCTCTTCCCTGCAGTCACCCCAGTCTCTTCACCCTGGCCCAGTATGTAATACGGGCTCCTCTTCCTTACAGTCACCAGTCGCTTCACCCTGGCTCAGCATGTGATAAAGGCTCCTCTCCCTGCAGTCACCACAGTCTCTTCACCCTGGCTCAGTATGTAATACAGGATCCTCTTCTCTGCAGTCACTTGTCTCTTCACCCTGGCTCAGCATGTAATACAGGATCCTCTTCCCTGCAGTCACCACAGTCTCTTCACCCTGGCTCAGCATGTAATACAGGATCATCTTCTCTGCAGTCACTTGTCTCTTCACCCTGGCTCAGCATGTAATACAGGATCCTCTTCCCTGCAGTCACCACAGTCTCTTCACCCTGACTCAGCATGTAATACAGGATCCTCTTCTCTGCAGTCACTTGTCTCTTCACCCTGGCTCAGCATGTAAAACAGGATCCTCTTCCTTGCAGTCACCACAGTCTCTTCACCCTGGCTCAGCATGTAATACAGGATCCTCTTCCCTGCAGTCACCACAGTCTCTTCACCCTGACTCAGCATGTAATGCAGGCTCCTCTTTCCTGCAATCACCAGAGTCTCTTCACCCTGGCTCAGCATGTAATACAAGATCCTCTTCGCTGCAGTCATCCCAGTCTCTTCACCCTGGCTCAGTATGTAATACAAGATCCTCTTCTCCACAGTCACCACAGTCTCTTCACCCTGGCTCAGCATGTAATACAAGATCCTCTTCCCCGCAGTCACCACAGTCTCTTCACCCTGACTCAGCATGTAATACAGGCTCCTCTTCCCCTCAGACACCACAGTCTCTTCACCCTGACTCAGCATGTAATACAGGATCCTCTTCCCTGCAGTCACCCCAGTCTCTTCACCCTGGCCCAGTATGTAATACGGGCTCCTCTTCCTTACAGTCACCAGTCGCTTCACCCTGGCTCAGCATGTGATAAAGGCTCCTCTCCCTGCAGTCACCCCAGTCTCTTCACCCTGACTCAGCATGTAATACAGGATCCTCTTCCCTGCAGTCACCCCAGTCTCTTCACCCTGGCCCAGTATGTAATACGGGCTCCTCTTCCTTACAGTCACCAGTCGCTTCACCCTGGCTCAGCATGTGATAAAGGCTCCTCTCCCTGCAGTCACCACAGTCTCTTCACCCTGGCTCAGTATGTAATACAGGATCCTCTTCTCTGCAGTCACTTGTCTCTTCACCCTGGCTCAGCATGTAATACAGGATCCTCTTCCCTGCAGTCACCACAGTCTCTTCACCCTGGCTCAGCATGTAATACAGGATCATCTTCTCTGCAGTCACTTGTCTCTTCACCCTGGCTCAGCATGTAATACAGGATCCTCTTCCCTGCAGTCACCACAGTCTCTTCACCCTGACTCAGCATGTAATACAGGATCCTCTTCTCTGCAGTCACTTGTCTCTTCACCCTGGCTCAGCATGTAAAACAGGATCCTCTTCCCTGCAGTCACCACAGTCTCTTCACCCTGGCTCAGCATGTAATACAGGATCCTCTTCCCTGCAGTCACCGCAGTCTCTTCACCCTGACTCAGCATGTAATGCAGGCTCCTCTTTCCTGCAATCACCAGAGTCTCTTCACCCTGGCTCAGCATGTAATACAGGATCCTCTTCGCTGCAGTCATCCCAGTCTCTTCACCCTGGCTCAGTATGTAATACAAGATCCTCTTCTCCACAGTCACCACAGTCTCTTCACCCTGGCTCAGCATGTAATACAAGATCCTCTTCCCCACAGTCACCACTGTCTCTTCACCCTGGCTCAGCATATAATACAAGATCCTCTTCCCTGCAGTCACCCCAGTCTCTTCACCCTGGCTCAGTATGTAATACAAGATCCTCTTCTCCACAGTCACCACAGTCTCTTCACCCTGGCTCAGCATGTAATACAAGATCCTCTTCCCCACAGTTACCACTGTCTCTTCACCCTGGCTCAGCATATAATACAAGATCCTCTTCCCTGCAGTCACCCCAGTATCTTCACCCTGGCTCAGCATGTAATACAGGCTCCTCTTCCCTGCAATCACCACAGTCTCTTCACCCTGGCTCAGCATGTAATACAGGCTCCTATTTCCTGCAATCACCAGAGTCTCTTCACCCTGGCTCAGCATGTAATACAGGATCCTCTTCCCTGCAGTCACCCCTGTCTCTTCACCCTGGCCCAGTATGTAATACGGGCTCCTCTTCCTTGCAGTCACCAGTCGCTTTACTCTGGCTCAGCATGTGATAAAGGCTCCTCTCCCTGCAGTCACCCCAGTCTCTTCACCCTGGCTCAGCATGTGATACTGGCTCCTCTTCCTTGCAGTCACCACAGTCTCTTCGCCCTGACTCAGCATGTAATACAAGATCCTCTTCCCTGCAGTCACTTGTCTCTTCACCCTGGCTCAGCATGTAATACAGGATCCTCTTCCCTGCAGTCACCACAGTCTCTTCACCCTGGCTCAGCATGTAATACAGGATCCTCTTCCCTGCAGTCACCCCAGTCTCTTCACCCTGGTTCAGCATGTAACACAAGATCCTCTTCCCTGCAGTCACCCCAGTCTCTTCACCCTGGCTCAGTATGTAATACAAGATCCTCTTCCCCACAGTCACCACTGTCTCTTCACCCTGGCTCAGCATGTAATACAAGATCCTCTTCCCCACAGTCACCACTGTCTCTTCACCCTGGCTCAGCATGTAATACAGGCTCCTCTTCTCTGCAGTCACTAGTCTCTTCAACCTGGCTCAGCATGTAATACAGGCTCCTCTTTCCAGCAATCACCAGAGTCTCTTCACCCTGGCTCAGCATGTAATACAGGCTCCTCTTCCCTGCAATCACCACAGTCTCTTCACCCTGGCTCAGCATGTAATACAGGCTCCTCTTCTCTGCAGTCACTAGTCTCTTCAACCTGGCTCAGCATGTAATACAGGATCCTCTTCCCTGCAGTCACCCCAGTCTCTTCACCCTGGCTCAGCATGTAATACAAGATCCTCTTCCCCGCAGTCACCCCAGTCTCTTCACCCTGGCTCAGCATGTAATACAGGCTCCTCTTTCCAGCAATCACCAGAGTCTCTTCACCCTGGCTCAGCAAGTAATACAGGCTCCTCTTCCCTGCAATCACCACAGTCTCTTCACCCTGGCTCAGCATGTAATACAGGCTCCTCTTCTCTGCAGTCACTTGACTCTTCACCCTGGCTCAGCATGTAATACAGGATCCTCTTCCCTGCAGTCACCACAGTCTCTTCACCCTGGCTCAGCATGTAATACAGGATCCTCTTCCCTGCAGTCACCCCAGTCTCTTCACCCTGGTTCAGCATGTAACACAAGATCCTCTTCCCTGCAGTCACCCCAGTCTCTTCACCCTGGCTCAGTATGTAATACAAGATCCTCTTCTCCACAGTCACCACAGTCTCTTCACCCTGGCTCAGCATGTAATACAAGATCCTCTTCCCCACAGTCACCACTGTCTCTTCACCCTGGCTCAGCATATAATACAAGATCCTTTTCCCTGCAGTCACCCCAGTCTCTTCACCCTGGCTCAGTATGTAATACAAGATCCTCTTCTCCACAGTCACCACTGTCTCTTCACCCTGGCTCAGCATATAATACAAGATCCTCTTCCCTGCAGTCACCCCAGTCTCTTCACCCTGGCTCAGCATGTAATACAAGATCCTCTTCCCCACAGTCACCACTGTCTCTTCACCCTGGCTCAGCATATAATACAAGATCCTCTTCCCTGCAGTCACCCCAGTCTCTTCACCCTGGCTCAGCATGTAATACAGGCTCCTCTTTCCTGCAATCACCACAGTCTCTTCACCCTGGTTCAGCATGTAATACAAGATCCTCTTCGCTGCAGTCACCCCAGTCTCTTCACCCTGGCTCAGTATGTAATACAAGATCCTCTTCTCCACAGTCACCCCAGTCTCTTCACCCTGGCTCAGCATGTAATACAAGATCCTCTTCCCCGCAGTCACCCCAGTCTCTTCACCCTGGCTCAGCATTTAATACAGACTCCTCTTCCCTGCAATCACCACAGTCTCTTCACCCTGGCTCAGCATGTAATACAGGCTCCTATTTCCTGCAATCACCAGAGTCTCTTCACCCTGGCTCAGCATGTAATACAGGATCCTCTTCCCTGCAGTCACCACAGTCTCTTCACCCTGGTTCAGCATGTAATACAAGATCCTCTTCCCCACAGTCACCACTGTCTCTTCACCCTGGCTCAGCATGTGATACTGGCTCCTCTTCCTTGCAGTCACCACAGTCTCTTCGCCCTGACTCAGCATGTAATACAAGATCCTCTTCCCTGCAGTCACTTGTCTCTTCACCCTGGCTCAGCATGTAATACAGGATCCTCTTCCCTGCAGTCACCACAGTCTCTTCACCCTGGCTCAGCATGTAATACAGGATCCTCTTCCCTGCAGTCACCCCAGTCTCTTCACCCTGGTTCAGCATGTAACACAAGATCCTCTTCCCTGCAGTCACCCCAGTCTCTTCACCCTGGCTCAGTATGTAATACAAGATCCTCTTCCCCACAGTCACCACTGTCTCTTCACCCTGGCTCAGCATGTAATACAAGATCCTCTTCCCCACAGTCACCACTGTCTCTTCACCCTGGCTCAGCATGTAATACAGGCTCCTCTTCTCTGCAGTCACTAGTCTCTTCAACCTGGCTCAGCATGTAATACAGGATCCTCTTCCCTGCAGTCACCCCAGTCTCTTCACCCTGGCTCAGCATGTAATACAAGATCCTCTTCCCCGCAGTCACCCCAGTCTCTTCACCCTGACTCAGCATGTAATACAGGATCCTCTTCCCTGCAGTCACCCCAGTCTCTTCACCCTGGCCCAGTATGTAATACGGGCTCCTCTTCCTTACAGTCACCAGTCGCTTCACCCTGGCTCAGCATGTGATAAAGGCTCCTCTCCCTGCAGTCACCCCAGTCTCTTCACCCTGACTCAGCATGTAATACAGGATCCTCTTCCCTGCAGTCACCCCAGTCTCTTCACCCTGGCCCAGTATGTAATACGGGCTCCTCTTCCTTACAGTCACCAGTCGCTTCACCCTGGCTCAGCATGTGATAAAGGCTCCTCTCCCTGCAGTCACCACAGTCTCTTCACCCTGGCTCAGCATGTAATACAGGATCCTCTTCTCTGCAGTCACTTGTCTCTTCACCATGGCTCAGCATGTAATACAGGATCCTCTTCCCTGCAGTCACCACAGTCTCTTCACCCTGGTTCAGCATGTAATACAAGATCCTCTTCCCCACAGTCACCACTGTCTCTTCACCCTGGCTCAGCATGTGATACTGGCTCCTCTTCCTTGCAGTCACCACAGTCTCTTCGCCCTGACTCAGCATGTAATACAAGATCCTCTTCCCTGCAGTCACTTGTCTCTTCACCCTGGCTCAGCATGTAATACAGGATCCTCTTCCCTGCAGTCACCACAGTCTCTTCACCCTGGCTCAGC
This sequence comes from Pseudophryne corroboree, assembly GCF_028390025.1. Taxonomy (NCBI): domain Eukaryota; kingdom Metazoa; phylum Chordata; class Amphibia; order Anura; family Myobatrachidae; genus Pseudophryne; species Pseudophryne corroboree. The sequence goes on from NC_086450.1 coordinate 417,352,187, forward strand.
ATGTAATACAGGATCCTCTTCCCTGCAGTCACCCCAGTCTCTTCACCCTGGTTCAGCATGTAACACAAGATCCTCTTCCCTGCAGTCACCCCAGTCTCTTCACCCTGGCTCAGTATGTAATACAAGATCCTCTTCCCCACAGTCACCACTGTCTCTTCACCCTGGCTCAGCATGTAATACAAGATCCTCTTCCCCACAGTCACCACTGTCTCTTCACCCTGGCTCAGCATGTAATACAGGCTCCTCTTCTCTGCAGTCACTAGTCTCTTCAACCTGGCTCAGCATGTAATACAGGATCCTCTTCCCTGCAGTCACCCCAGTCTCTTCACCCTGGCTCAGCATGTAATACAAGATCCTCTTCCCCGCAGTCACCCCAGTCTCTTCACCCTGACTCAGCATGTAATACAGGATCCTCTTCCCTGCAGTCACCCCAGTCTCTTCACCCTGGCCCAGTATGTAATACGGGCTCCTCTTCCTTACAGTCACCAGTCGCTTCACCCTGGCTCAGCATGTGATAAAGGCTCCTCTCCCTGCAGTCACCCCAGTCTCTTCACCCTGACTCAGCATGTAATACAGGATCCTCTTCCCTGCAGTCACCCCAGTCTCTTCACCCTGGCCCAGTATGTAATACGGGCTCCTCTTCCTTACAGTCACCAGTCGCTTCACCCTGGCTCAGCATGTGATAAAGGCTCCTCTCCCTGCAGTCACCACAGTCTCTTCACCCTGGCTCAGCATGTAATACAGGATCCTCTTCTCTGCAGTCACTTGTCTCTTCACCATGGCTCAGCATGTAATACAGGATCCTCTTCCCTGCAGTCACCACAGTCTCTTCACCCTGGCTCAGCATGTAATACAGGATCCTCTTCTCTGCAGTCACTTGTCTCTTCACCCTGGCTCAGCATGTAATACAGGATCCTCTTCCCTGCAGACACCCCAGTCTCTTCACCCTGACTCAGCATGTAATACAGGATCCTCTTCTCTGCAGTCACTTGTCTCTTCACCCTGGCTCAGCATGTAACACAAGATCCTCTTCCCTGCAGTCACCCCAGTCTCTTCACCCTGGCTCAGTATGTAATACAAGATCCTCTTCCCCACAGTCACCACTGTCTCTTCACCCTGGCTCAGCATGTAATACAAGATCCTCTTCCCCACAGTCACCACTGTCTCTTCACCCTGGCTCAGCATGTAATACAGGCTCCTCTTCTCTGCAGTCACTAGTCTCTTCAACCTGGCTCAGCATGTAATACAAGATCCTCTTCGCTGCAGTCATCCCAGTCTCTTCACCCTGGCTCAGTATGTAATACAAGATCCTCTTCTCCACAGTCACCACAGTCTCTTCACCCTGGCTCAGCATGTAATACAAGATCCTCTTCCCCGCAGTCACCACAGTCTCTTCACCCTGACTCAGCATGTAATACAGGCTCCTCTTCCCCTCAGACACCACAGTCTCTTCACCCTGACTCAGCATGTAATACAGGATCCTCTTCCCTGCAGTCACCCCAGTCTCTTCACCCTGGCCCAGTATGTAATACGGGCTCCTCTTCCTTACAGTCACCAGTCGCTTCACCCTGGCTCAGCATGTGATAAAGGCTCCTCTCCCTGCAGTCACCCCAGTCTCTTCACCCTGACTCAGCATGTAATACAGGATCCTCTTCCCTGCAGTCACCCCAGTCTCTTCACCCTGGCCCAGTATGTAATACGGGCTCCTCTTCCTTACAGTCACCAGTCGCTTCACCCTGGCTCAGCATGTGATAAAGGCTCCTCTCCCTGCAGTCACCACAGTCTCTTCACCCTGGCTCAGTATGTAATACAGGATCCTCTTCTCTGCAGTCACTTGTCTCTTCACCCTGGCTCAGCATGTAATACAGGATCCTCTTCCCTGCAGTCACCACAGTCTCTTCACCCTGGCTCAGCATGTAATACAGGATCATCTTCTCTGCAGTCACTTGTCTCTTCACCCTGGCTCAGCATGTAATACAGGATCCTCTTCCCTGCAGTCACCACAGTCTCTTCACCCTGACTCAGCATGTAATACAGGATCCTCTTCTCTGCAGTCACTTGTCTCTTCACCCTGGCTCAGCATGTAAAACAGGATCCTCTTCCCTGCAGTCACCACAGTCTCTTCACCCTGGCTCAGCATGTAATACAGGATCCTCTTCCCTGCAGTCACCGCAGTCTCTTCACCCTGACTCAGCATGTAATGCAGGCTCCTCTTTCCTGCAATCACCAGAGTCTCTTCACCCTGGCTCAGCATGTAATACAGGATCCTCTTCGCTGCAGTCATCCCAGTCTCTTCACCCTGGCTCAGTATGTAATACAAGATCCTCTTCTCCACAGTCACCACAGTCTCTTCACCCTGGCTCAGCATGTAATACAAGATCCTCTTCCCCACAGTCACCACTGTCTCTTCACCCTGGCTCAGCATATAATACAAGATCCTCTTCCCTGCAGTCACCCCAGTCTCTTCACCCTGGCTCAGTATGTAATACAAGATCCTCTTCTCCACAGTCACCACAGTCTCTTCACCCTGGCTCAGCATGTAATACAAGATCCTCTTCCCCACAGTTACCACTGTCTCTTCACCCTGGCTCAGCATATAATACAAGATCCTCTTCCCTGCAGTCACCCCAGTATCTTCACCCTGGCTCAGCATGTAATACAGGCTCCTCTTCCCTGCAATCACCACAGTCTCTTCACCCTGGCTCAGCATGTAATACAGGCTCCTATTTCCTGCAATCACCAGAGTCTCTTCACCCTGGCTCAGCATGTAATACAGGATCCTCTTCCCTGCAGTCACCCCTGTCTCTTCACCCTGGCCCAGTATGTAATACGGGCTCCTCTTCCTTGCAGTCACCAGTCGCTTTACTCTGGCTCAGCATGTGATAAAGGCTCCTCTCCCTGCAGTCACCCCAGTCTCTTCACCCTGGCTCAGCATGTGATACTGGCTCCTCTTCCTTGCAGTCACCACTGTCTCTTCGCCCTGACTCAGCATGTAATACAAGATCCTCTTCCCTGCAGTCACTTGTCTCTTCACCCTGGCTCAGCATGTAATACAGGATCCTCTTCCCTGCAGTCACCACAGTCTCTTCACCCTGGCTCAGCATGTAATACAGGATCCTCTTCCCTGCAGTCACCCCAGTCTCTTCACCCTGGTTCAGCATGTAACACAAGATCCTCTTCCCTGCAGTCACCCCAGTCTCTTCACCCTGGCTCAGTATGTAATACAAGATCCTCTTCCCCACAGTCACCACTGTCTCTTCACCCTGGCTCAGCATGTAATACAAGATCCTCTTCCCCACAGTCACCACTGTCTCTTCACCCTGGCTCAGCATGTAATACAGGCTCCTCTTCTCTGCAGTCACTAGTCTCTTCAACCTGGCTCAGCATGTAATACAGGCTCCTCTTTCCAGCAATCACCAGAGTCTCTTCACCCTGGCTCAGCATGTAATACAGGCTCCTCTTCCCTGCAATCACCACAGTCTCTTCACCCTGGCTCAGCATGTAATACAGGCTCCTCTTCTCTGCAGTCACTAGTCTCTTCAACCTGGCTCAGCATGTAATACAGGATCCTCTTCCCTGCAGTCACCCCAGTCTCTTCACCCTGGCTCAGCATGTAATACAAGATCCTCTTCCCCGCAGTCACCCCAGTCTCTTCACCCTGGCTCAGCATGTAATACAGGCTCCTCTTTCCAGCAATCACCAGAGTCTCTTCACCCTGGCTCAGCAAGTAATACAGGCTCCTCTTCCCTGCAATCACCACAGTCTCTTCACCCTGGCTCAGCATGTAATACAGGCTCCTCTTCTCTGCAGTCACTTGACTCTTCACCCTGGCTCAGCATGTAATACAGGATCCTCTTCCCTGCAGTCACCACAGTCTCTTCACCCTGGCTCAGCATGTAATACAGGATCCTCTTCCCTGCAGTCACCCCAGTCTCTTCACCCTGGTTCAGCATGTAACACAAGATCCTCTTCCCTGCAGTCACCCCAGTCTCTTCACCCTGGCTCAGTATGTAATACAAGATCCTCTTCTCCACAGTCACCACAGTCTCTTCACCCTGGCTCAGCATGTAATACAAGATCCTCTTCCCCACAGTCACCACTGTCTCTTCACCCTGGCTCAGCATATAATACAAGATCCTTTTCCCTGCAGTCACCCCAGTCTCTTCACCCTGGCTCAGTATGTAATACAAGATCCTCTTCTCCACAGTCACCACTGTCTCTTCACCCTGGCTCAGCATATAATACAAGATCCTCTTCCCTGCAGTCACCCCAGTCTCTTCACCCTGGCTCAGCATGTAATACAAGATCCTCTTCCCCACAGTCACCACTGTCTCTTCACCCTGGCTCAGCATATAATACAAGATCCTCTTCCCTGCAGTCACCCCAGTCTCTTCACCCTGGCTCAGCATGTAATACAGGCTCCTCTTTCCTGCAATCACCACAGTCTCTTCACCCTGGTTCAGCATGTAATACAAGATCCTCTTCGCTGCAGTCACCCCAGTCTCTTCACCCTGGCTCAGTATGTAATACAAGATCCTCTTCTCCACAGTCACCCCAGTCTCTTCACCCTGGCTCAGCATGTAATACAAGATCCTCTTCCCCGCAGTCACCCCAGTCTCTTCACCCTGGCTCAGCATGTAATACAGGCTCCTCTTCCCTGCAATCACCACAGTCTCTTCACCCTGGCTCAGCATGTAATACAGGCTCCTATTTCCTGCAATCACCAGAGTCTCTTCACCCTGGCTCAGCATGTAATACAGGATCCTCTTCCCTGCAGTCACCACAGTCTCTTCACCCTGGTTCAGCATGTAATACAAGATCCTCTTCCCCACAGTCACCACTGTCTCTTCACCCTGGCTCAGCATGTGATACTGGCTCCTCTTCCTTGCAGTCACCACAGTCTCTTCGCCCTGACTCAGCATGTAATACAAGATCCTCTTCCCTGCAGTCACTTGTCTCTTCACCCTGGCTCAGCATGTAATACAGGATCCTCTTCCCTGCAGTCACCACAGTCTCTTCACCCTGGCTCAGCATGTAATACAGGATCCTCTTCCCTGCAGTCACCCCAGTCTCTTCACCCTGGTTCAGCATGTAACACAAGATCCTCTTCCCTGCAGTCACCCCAGTCTCTTCACCCTGGCTCAGTATGTAATACAAGATCCTCTTCCCCACAGTCACCACTGTCTCTTCACCCTGGCTCAGCATGTAATACAAGATCCTCTTCCCCACAGTCACCACTGTCTCTTCACCCTGGCTCAGCATGTAATACAGGCTCCTCTTCTCTGCAGTCACTAGTCTCTTCAACCTGGCTCAGCATGTAATACAGGATCCTCTTCCCTGCAGTCACCCCAGTCTCTTCACCCTGGCTCAGCATGTAATACAAGATCCTCTTCCCCGCAGTCACCCCAGTCTCTTCACCCTGACTCAGCATGTAATACAGGATCCTCTTCCCTGCAGTCACCCCAGTCTCTTCACCCTGGCCCAGTATGTAATACGGGCTCCTCTTCCTTACAGTCACCAGTCGCTTCACCCTGGCTCAGCATGTGATAAAGGCTCCTCTCCCTGCAGTCACCCCAGTCTCTTCACCCTGACTCAGCATGTAATACAGGATCCTCTTCCCTGCAGTCACCCCAGTCTCTTCACCCTGGCCCAGTATGTAATACGGGCTCCTCTTCCTTACAGTCACCAGTCGCTTCACCCTGGCTCAGCATGTGATAAAGGCTCCTCTCCCTGCAGTCACCACAGTCTCTTCACCCTGGCTCAGCATGTAATACAGGATCCTCTTCTCTGCAGTCACTTGTCTCTTCACCATGGCTCAGCATGTAATACAGGATCCTCTTCCCTGCAGTCACCACAGTCTCTTCACCCTGGCTCAGCATGTAATACAGGATCCTCTTCTCTGCAGTCACTTGTCTCTTCACCCTGGCTCAGCATGTAATACAGGATCCTCTTCCCTGCAGACACCCCAGTCTCTTCACCCTGACTCAGCATGTAATACAGGATCCTCTTCTCTGCAGTCACTTGTCTCTTCACCCTGGCTCAGCATGTAACACAAGATCCTCTTCCCTGCAGTCACCCCAGTCTCTTCACCCTGGCTCAGTATGTAATACAAGATCCTCTTCCCCACAGTCACCACTGTCTCTTCACCCTGGCTCATCATGTAATACAAGATCCTCTTCCCCACAGTCACCACTGTCTCTTCACCCTGGCTCAGCATGTAATACAGGCTCCTCTTCTCTGCAGTCACTAGTCTCTTCAACCTGGCTCAGCATGTAATACAGGATCCTCTTCCCTGCAGTCACCCCAGTCTCTTCACCCTGGCTCAGCATGTAATACAAGATCCTCTTCCCCGCAGTCACCCCAGTCTCTTCACCCTGACTCAGCATGTAATACAGGATCCTCTTCCCTGCAGTCACCCCAGTCTCTTCACCCTGGTTCAGCATGTAACACAAGATCCTCTTCCCTGCAGTCACCCCAGTCTCTTCACCCTGGCTCAGTATGTAATACAAGATCCTCTTCCCCACAGTCACCACTGTCTCTTCACCCTGGCTCAGCATGTAATACAAGATCCTCTTCCCCACAGTCACCACTGTCTCTTCACCCTGGCTCAGCATGTAATACAGGCTCCTCTTCTCTGCAGTCACTAGTCTCTTCAACCTGGCTCAGCATGTAATACAGGATCCTCTTCCCTGCAGTCACCCCAGTCTCTTCACCCTGGCTCAGCATGTAATACAAGATCCTCTTCCCCGCAGTCACCCCAGTCTCTTCACCCTGACTCAGCATGTAATACAGGATCCTCTTCCCTGCAGTCACCCCAGTCTCTTCACCCTGGCCCAGTATGTAATACGGGCTCCTCTTCCTTACAGTCACCAGTCGCTTCACCCTGGCTCAGCATGTGATAAAGGCTCCTCTCCCTGCAGTCACCCCAGTCTCTTCACCCTGACTCAGCATGTAATACAGGATCCTCTTCCCTGCAGTCACCCCAGTCTCTTCACCCTGGCCCAGTATGTAATACGGGCTCCTCTTCCTTACAGTCACCAGTCGCTTCACCCTGGCTCAGCATGTGATAAAGGCTCCTCTCCCTGCAGTCACCACAGTCTCTTCACCCTGGCTCAGCATGTAATACAGGATCCTCTTCTCTGCAGTCACTTGTCTCTTCACCCTGGCTCAGCATGTAATACAGGATCCTCTTCCCTGCAGTCACCACAGTCTCTTCACCCTGGCTCAGCATGTAATACAGGATCCTCTTCTCTGTAGTCACTTGTCTCTTCACCCTGGCTCAGCATGTAATACAGGCTCCTCTTCCCTGCAGACACCCCAGTCTCTTCACCCTGACTCAGCATGTAATACAGGATCCTCTTCTCTGCAGTCACTTGTCTCTTCACCCTGGCTCAGCATGTAACACAAGATCCTCTTCCCTGCAGTCACCCCAGTCTCTTCACCCTGGCTCAGTATGTAATACAAGATCCTCTTCCCCACAGTCACCACTGTCTCTTCACCCTGGCTCAGCATGTAATACAAGATCCTCTTCCCCACAGTCACCACTGTCTCTTCACCCTGGCTCAGCATGTAATACAGGCTCCTCTTCTCTGCAGTCACTAGTCTCTTCAACCTGGCTCAGCATGTAATACAGGATCCTCTTCCCTGCAGTCACCCCAGTCTCTTCACCCTGGCTCAGCATGTAATACAGGATCCTCTTCCCTGCAGACACCCCAGTCTCTTCACCCTGACTCAGCATGTAATACAGGATCCTCTTCTCTGCAGTCACTTGTCTCTTCACCCTGGCTCAGCATGTAATACAGGATCCTCTTCCCTGCAGTCACCACAGTCTCTTCACCCTGGCTCAGCATGTAATACAGGATCCTCTTCCCTGCAGTCACCACAGTCTCTTCACCCTGGTTCAGCATGTAATACAAGATCCTCTTCCCCACAGTCACCACTGTCTCTTCACCCTGGCTCAGCATGTTATACAAGATCCTCTTCCCCACAGTCACCACTGTCTCTTCACCCTGGCTCAGCATATAATACAAGATCCTCTTCCCCACAGTCACCACAGTCTCTTCACCCTGACTCAGCATGTAATACAAGATCCTCTTCCCCGCAGTCACCCCAGTCTCTTCACCCTGGCTCAGCATGTAATACAGGCTCCTCTTTCCTGCAATCACCAGAGTCTCTTCATCCTGGCTCAGCATGTAATACAAGATCCTCTTCGCTGCAGTCACCCCAGTCTCTTCACCCTGGCTCAGTATGTAATACAAGATCCTCTTCTCCACAGTCACCACAGTCTCTTCACCCTGGCTCAGCATGTAATACAAGATCCTCTTCCCCACAGTCACCACTGTCTCTTCACCCTGGCTCAGCATATAATACAAGATCCTCTTCCCTGCAGTCACCCCAGTCTCTTCACCCTGGCTCAGTATGTAATACAAGATCCTCTTCTCCACAGTCACCACAGTCTCTTCACCCTGGCTCAGCATGTAATACAAGATCCTCTTCCCCACAGTCACCACTGTCTCTTCACCCTGGCTCAGCATATAATACAAGATCCTCTTCCCTGCAGTCACCCCAGTCTCTTCACCCTGGCTCAGTATGTAATACAAGATCCTCTTCTCCACAGTCACCACAGTCTCTTCACCCTGGCTCAGCATGTAATACAAGATCCTCTTCCCCACAGTCACCACTGTCTCTTCACCCTGGCTCAGCATATAATACAAGATCCTCTTCCCTGCAGTCACCCCAGTATCTTCACCCTGGCTCAGCATGTAATACAAGATCCTCTTCCCCGCAGTCACCCCAGTCTCTTCACCCTGACTCAGCATGTAATACAGGATCCTCTTCCCTGCAGTCACCCCAGTCTCTTCACCCTGGCCCAGTATGTAATACGGGCTCCTCTTCCTTACAGTCACCAGTCGCTTCACCCTGGCTCAGCATGTGATAAAGGCTCCTCTCCCTGCAGTCACCCCAGTCTCTTCACCCTGACTCAGCATGTAATACAGGCTCCTATTTCCTGCAGTCACCCCAGTCTCTTCACCCTGGCCCAGTATGTAATACGGGCTCCTCTTCCTTACAGTCACCAGTCGCTTCACCCTGGCTCAGCATGTGATAAAGGCTCCTCTCCCTGCAGTCACCACAGTCTCTTCACCCTGGCTCAGCATGTAATACAGGATCCTCTTCTCTGCAGTCACTTGTCTCTTCACCCTGGCTCAGCATGTAATACAGGATCCTCTTCCCTGCAGTCACCACAGTCTCTTCACCCTGGCTCAGCATGTAATACAGGATCCTCTTCTCTGTAGTCACTTGTCTCTTCACCCTGGCTCAGCATGTAATACAGGCTCCTCTTCCCTGCAGACACCCCAGTCTCTTCACCCTGACTCAGCATGTAATACAGGATCCTCTTCTCTGCAGTCACTTGTCTCTTCACCCTGGCTCAGCATGTAACACAAGATCCTCTTCCCTGCAGTCACCCCAGTCTCTTCACCCTGGCTCAGTATGTAATACAAGATCCTCTTCCCCACAGTCACCACTGTCTCTTCACCCTGGCTCAGCATGTAATACAAGATCCTCTTCCCCACAGTCACCACTGTCTCTTCACCCTGGCTCAGCATGTAATACAGGCTCCTCTTCTCTGCAGTCACTAGTCTCTTCAACCTGGCTCAGCATGTAATACAGGATCCTCTTCCCTGCAGTCACCCCAGTCTCTTCACCCTGGCTCAGCATGTAATACAGGATCCTCTTCCCTGCAGACACCCCAGTCTCTTCACCCTGACTCAGCATGTAATACAGGATCCTCTTCTCTGCAGTCACTTGTCTCTTCACCCTGGCTCAGCATGTAATACAGGATCCTCTTCCCTGCAGTCACCACAGTCTCTTCACCCTGGCTCAGCATGTAATACAGGATCCTCTTCCCTGCAGTCACCACAGTCTCTTCACCCTGGTTCAGCATGTAATACAAGATCCTCTTCCCCACAGTCACCACTGTCTCTTCACCCTGGCTCAGCATGTTATACAAGATCCTCTTCCCCACAGTCACCACTGTCTCTTCACCCTGGCTCAGCATATAATACAAGATCCTCTTCCCCACAGTCACCACAGTCTCTTCACCCTGACTCAGCATGTAATACAAGATCCTCTTCCCCGCAGTCACCCCAGTCTCTTCACCCTGGCTCAGCATGTAATACAGGCTCCTCTTTCCTGCAATCACCAGAGTCTCTTCATCCTGGCTCAGCATGTAATACAAGATCCTCTTCGCTGCAGTCACCCCAGTCTCTTCACCCTGGCTCAGTATGTAATACAAGATCCTCTTCTCCACAGTCACCACAGTCTCTTCACCCTGGCTCAGCATGTAATACAAGATCCTCTTCCCCACAGTCACCACTGTCTCTTCACCCTGGCTCAGCATATAATACAAGATCCTCTTCCCTGCAGTCACCCCAGTCTCTTCACCCTGGCTCAGTATGTAATACAAGATCCTCTTCTCCACAGTCACCACAGTCTCTTCACCCTGGCTCAGCATGTAATACAAGATCCTCTTCCCCACAGTCACCACTGTCTCTTCACCCTGGCTCAGCATATAATACAAGATCCTCTTCCCTGCAGTCACCCCAGTATCTTCACCCTGGCTCAGCATGTAATACAAGATCCTCTTCCCCGCAGTCACCCCAGTCTCTTCACCCTGGCTCAGCATGTAATACAGGCTCCTCTTTCCTGCAATCACCAGAGTCTCTTCACCCTGGCTCAGCATGTAATACAGGATCCTCTTCCCTGCAATCACCACAGTCTCTTCACCCTGGCTCAGCATGTAATACAGGCTCCTATTTCCTGCAATCACCAGAGTCTCTTCACCCTGGCTCAGCATGTAATACAGGATCCTCTTCCCTGCAGTCACCCCTGTCTCTTCACCCTGGCCCAGTATGTAATACGGGCTCCTCTTCCTTGCAGTCACCAGTCGCTTTACTCTGGCTCAGCATGTGATAAAGGCTCCTCTCCCTGCAGTCACCCCAGTCTCTTCACCCTGGCTCAGCATGTAATACAAGATCCTCTTCCCTGCAGTCACCCCAGTCTCTTCACCCTGGCTCAGCATGTAATACAAGATCCTCTTCCCCGCAGTCACCCCAGTCTCTTCACCCTGGCTCAGAATGTAATACAGGCTCCTCTTCTCTGCAGTCACTAGTCTCTTCAACCTGGCTCAGCATGTAATACAGGATCCTCTTCCCTGCAGTCACCCCAGTCTCTTCACCCTGGCTCAGCATGTAATACAAGATCCTCTTCCCCGCAGTCACCCCAGTCTCTTCACCCTGGCTCAGCATGTAATACAGGCTCCTCTTTCCAGCAATCACCAGAGTCTCTTCACCCTGGCTCAGCATGTAATACAGGCTCCTCTTTCCAGCAATCACCAGAGTCTCTTCACCCTGGCTCAGCATGTAATACAGGCTCCTCTTCCCTGCAATCACCACAGTCTCTTCACCCTGGCTCAGCATGTAATACAGGCTCCTCTTCCCTGCAGTCACCACAGTCTCTTCACCTTGGCTCAGCATGCAATACAGGCTCCTCTTCTCTGCAGTCACTTGTCTCTTCACCCTGGCTCAGCATGTAATACAGGATCCTCTTCCCTGCAGTCACCCCAGTCTCTTCACCCTGGTTCAGCATGTAACACAAGATCCTCTTCCCTGCAGTCACCCCAGTCTCTTCACCCTGGCTCAGTATGTAATACAAGATCCTCTTCCCCACAGTCACCACTGTCTCTTCACCCTGGCTCAGCATGTAATACAAGATCCTCTTCCCCACAGTCACCACTGTCTCTTCACCCTGGCTCAGCATATAATACAAGATCCTCTTCCCCACAGTCACCACAGTCTCTTCACCCTGACTCAGCATGTAATACAGGCTCCTCTTCTCTGCAGTCACTAGTCTCTTCAACCTGGTTTAGCATGTAATACAGGATCCTCTTCCCTGCAGTCACCCCAGTCTCTTCACCCTGGCTCAGCATGTAATACAAGATCCTCTTCCCCGCAGTCACTCCAGTCTCCTCACCCTGGCTCAGCATGTAATACAGGCTCCTCTTTCCTGCAATCACCAGAGTCTCTTCACCCTGGCTCAGCATGTAATACAGGCTCCTCTTCCCTGCAATCACCACAGTCTCTTCACCCTGGCTCAGCATGTAATACAGGCTCCTCTTCCCTGCAGTCACCACAGTCTCTTCACCTTGGCTCAGCATGTAATACAGGCTCCTCTTTCCTGCAATAACCACAGTCTCTTCACCCTGGCTCAGCATGTAATACAGGTTCCTCTTCCCTGCAGTCACCCCAGTCTCTTCACCCTGGCTCAGTATTTAATACGGGCTCCTCTCCCTGCAGTCACCCCAGTCTCTTCACCCTGGCTCAGCATGTAATACGAGCTCCTCTTCCTTGCAGTCACCACAGTCTCTTCACCCTGTCTCAGCATGTAATATAGGCTCCTCTTTCCTGCAATCACCACTGTCTCTTCACCCTGGTTCAGCATATAATACAAGATCCTCTTCCCCACAGTCACCACAGTCTCTTCACCCTGACTCAGCATATAATACAAGCTCCTCTTCCCCGCAGACACCACAGTCTCTTCACCCTGACTCAGCATGTAATACAGGATCCTCTTCCCCGCAGTCACCCCAGTCTCTTCACCCTGGCTCAGCATGTAATACAGGCTACTCTTTCCTGCAATCACCAGAGTCTCTTCACCCTTGCTCAGCATGTAATACAGGCTCCTCTTCCCTGCAATCACCAGAGTCTCTTCACCCTGGCTCAGCATGTAATACAGGCTACTCTTTCCTGCAATCACCAGAGTCTCTTCACCCTTGCTCAGCATGTAATATAGGCTCCTCTTCCCCGCAGACACCACAGTCTCTTCACCCTGACTCAGCATGTAATACAGGATCCTCTTCCCCGCAGTCACCACAGTCTCTTCACCCTGACTCAGCATATAATACAAGCTCCTCTTCCCCGCAGACACCACAGTCTCTTCACCCTGGCTCAGCATGTAATACAGGCTCCTCTTTCCTGCAATCACCAGAGTCTCTTCACCCTGGCTCAGCATGTAATACAGGCTCCTCTTCCCTGCAATCACCACAGTCTCTTCACCCTGGCTCAGCATGTAATACAGGCTCCTCTTCCCTGCAGTCACCCCAGTCTCTTCACTTTGGCTCAGCATGTAATACAGGCTCCTCTTTCCTGCAATCACCAGAGTCTCTTTACCCTGGCTCAGCATGTAATACAGGATCCTCTTCCCTGCAGTCACCCCAGTCTCTTCACTTTGGCTCAGCATGTAATACAGGATCCTCTTCCCTGTAGTCACCACAGTCTCTTCACCCTGGATCAGCATGTAATACAGGCTCCTCTTCTCTGCAGTCACCACAGTCTCTTCACTTTGGCTCAGCATGTAATACAGGATCCTCTTCCCTGCAGTCACCCCAGTCTCTTCACTTTGGCTCAGCATGTAATACAGGATCCTCTTCCCTGCAGTCACCCCAGTCTCTTCACCCTGGCTCAGCATGTAATACAGGCTCCTCTTTCCTGCAATCACCAGAGTCTCTTCACCCTGGCTCAGCATGTAATACAGGCTCCTCTTCCCTGCAATCACCACAGTCTCTTCACCCTGGCTCAGCATGTAATACAGGCTCCTATTTCCTGCAATCACCAGAGTCCTTTCACCCTGGCTCAGCATGTAATACAGGCTCCTCTTCTCTGCAGTCACTAGTCTCTTCACCCTGGCTCAGCATGTAATACAAGATCCTCTTCCCCGCTGTCACCACAGTCTCTTCACCCTGACTCAGCATATAATACAAGCTCCTCTTCCCCGCAGACACCACAGTCTCTTCACCCTGACTCAGCATGTAATACAGGATCCTCTTCCCTGCAGTCACCCCAGTCTCCTCACCCTGGCTCAGCATGTTATACAAGATCCTCTTCCCCACAGTCACCACTGTCTCTTCACCCTGGCTCAGCATATAATACAAGATCCTCTTCCCCACAGTCACCACAGTCTCTTCACCCTGACTCAGCATGTAATACAAGATCCTCTTCCCCGCAGTCACCCCAGTCTCTTCACCCTGGCTCAGCATGTAATACAGGCTCCTCTTTCCTGCAATCACCAGAGTCTCTTCACCCTGGCTCAGCATGTAATACAAGATCCTCTTCGCTGCAGTCACCCCAGTCTCTTCACCCTGGCTCAGTATGTAATACAAGATCCTCTTCTCCACAGTCACCACTGTCTCTTCACCCTGGCTCAGCATGTAATACAAGATCCTCTTCCCCACAGTCACCACTGTCTCTTCACCCTGGCTCAGCATATAATACAAGATCCTCTTCCCTGCAGTCACCCCAGTATCTTCACCCTGGCTCAGCATGTAATACAAGATCCTCTTCCCCGCAGTCACCCCAGTCTCTTCACCCTGGCTCAACATGTAATACAGGCTCCTCTTTCCTGCAATCACCAGAGTCTCTTCACCCTGGCTCAGCATGTAATACAGGCTCCTCTTCCCTGCAATCACCACAGTCTCTTCACCCTGGCTCAGCATGTAATACAGGCTCCTATTTCCTGCAATCACCAGAGTCTCTTCACCCTGGCTCAGCATGTAATACGGGCTCCTCTTCCTTGCAGTCACCAGTCGCTTTACTCTGGCTCAGCATGTGATAAAGGCTCCTCTCCCTGCAGTCACCCCAGTCTCTTCACCCTGGCTCAGCATGTGATACTGGCTCCTCTTCCTTGCAGTCACCACAGTCTCTTCGCCCTGACTCAGCATGTAATACAAGATCCTCTTCCCTGCAGTCACTTGTCTCTTCACCCTGGCTCAGCATGTAATACAGGATCCTCTTCCCTGCAGTCACCACAGTCTCTTCACCCTGGCTCAGCATGTAATACAGGATCCTCTTCCCTGCAGTCACCACAGTCTCTTCACCCTGGCTCAGCATGGAATACAGGATCCTCTTCCCTGCAGTCACCCCAGTCTCTTCACCCTGGTTCAGCATGTAACACAAGATCCTCTTCCCTGCAGTCACCCCAGTCTCTTCACCCTGGCTCAGTATGTAATACAAGATCCTCTTCCCCACAGTCACCACTGTCTCTTCACCCTGGCTCAGCATGTAATACAAGATCCTCTTCCCCACAGTCACCACTGTCTCTTCACCCTGGCTCAGCATGTAATACAGGCTCCTCTTCTCTGCAGTCACTAGTCTCTTCAACCTGGCTCAGCATGTAATACAGGATCCTCTTCCCTGCAGTCACCCCAGTCTCTTCACCCTGGCTCAGCATGTAATACAAGATCCTCTTCCCCGCAGTCACCCCAGTCTCTTCACCCTGGCTCAGCATGTAATACAGGCTCCTCTCCCTGCAGTCACCCCAGTCTCTTCACCCTGGCTCAGCATGTGATACTGGCTCCTCTTCCTTGCAGTCACCACAGTCTCTTCACCCTGGCTCAGCATTGTGATACAATCTCCTCTTCCCTGCAGACACCCCAGTCTCTTCACCCTGGCTCAGCATATAATACAAGATCCTCTTCCCCGCAGTCACCACAGTCTCTTCACCCTGACTCAGCATGTAATACAGGCTCCTCTTCCCCTCAGACACCACAGTCTCTTCACCCTGACTCAGCATGTAATACAGGATCCTCTTCCCTGCAGTCACCCCAGTCTCTTCACCCTGGCCCAGTATGTAATACGGGCTCCTCTTCCTTACAGTCACCAGTCGCTTCACCCTGGCTCAGCATGTGATAAAGGCTCCTCTCCCTGCAGTCACCCCAGTCTCTTCACCCTGACTCAGCATGTAATACAGGATCCTCTTCCCTGCAGTCACCCCAGTCTCTTCACCCTGGCCCAGTATGTAATACGGGCTCCTCTTCCTTACAGTCACCAGTTGCTTCACCCTGGCTCAGCATGTGATAAAGGCTCCTCTCCCTGCAGTCACCACAGTCTCTTCACCCTGGCTCAGTATGTAATACAGGATCCTCTTCTCTGCAGTCACTTGTCTCTTCACCCTGGCTCAGCATGTAATACAGGATCCTCTTCCCTGCAGTCACCACAGTCTCTTCACCCTGGCTCAGCATGTAATACAGGATCATCTTCTCTGCAGTCACTTGTCTCTTCACCCTGGCTCAGCATGTAATACAGGATCCTCTTCCCTGCAGACACCCCAGTCTCTTCACCCTGACTCAGCATGTAATACAGGATCCTCTTCTCTGCAGTCACTTGTCTCTTCACCCTGGCTCAGCATGTAATACAGGATCCTCTTCCCTGCAGTCACCACAGTCTCTTCACCCTGACTCAGCATGTAATGCAGGCTCCTCTTTCCTGCAATCACCAGAGTCTCTTCACCCTGGCTCAGCATGTAATACAAGATCCTCTTCGCTGCAGTCATCCCAGTCTCTTCACCCTGGCTCAGTATGTAATACAAGATCCTCTTCTCCACAGTCACCACAGTCTCTTCACCCTGGCTCAGCATGTAATACAAGATCCTCTTCCCCACAGTCACCACTGTCTCTTCACCCTGGCTCAGCATATAATACAAGATCCTCTTCCCTGCAGTCACCCCAGTCTCTTCACCCTGGCTCAGTATGTAATACAAGATCCTCTTCTCCACAGTCACCACAGTCTCTTCACCCTGGCTCAGCATGTAATACAAGATCCTCTTCCCCACAGTTACCACTGTCTCTTCACCCTGGCTCAGCATATAATACAAGATCCTCTTCCCTGCAGTCACCCCAGTATCTTCACCCTGGCTCAGCATGTAATACAGGCTCCTCTTCCCTGCAATCACCACAGTCTCTTCACCCTGGCTCAGCATGTAATACAGGCTACTATTTCCTGCAATCACCAGAGTCTCTTCACCCTGGCTCAGCATGTAATACAGGATCCTCTTCCCTGCAGTCACCCCTGTCTCTTCACCCTGGCCCAGTATGTAATACGGGCTCCTCTTCCTTGCAGTCACCCGTCGCTTTACTCTGGCTCAGCATGTGATAAAGGCTCCTCTCCCTGCAGTCACCCCAGTCTCTTCACCCTGGCTCAGCATGTGATACTGGCTCCTCTTCCTTGCAGTCACCACAGTCTCTTCGCCCTGACTCAGCATGTAATACAAGATCCTCTTCCCTGCAGTCACTTGTCTCTTCACCCTGGCTCAGCATGTAATACAGGATCCTCTTCCCTGCAGTCACCACAGTCTCTTCACCCTGGCTCAGCATGTAATACAGGATCCTCTTCCCTGCAGTCACCCCAGTCTCTTCACCCTGGTTCAGCATGTAACACAAGATCCTCTTCCCTGCAGTCACCCCAGTCTCTTCACCCTGGCTCAGTATGTAATACAAGATCCTCTTCCCCACAGTCACCACTGTCTCTTCACCCTGGCTCAGCATGTAATACAAGATCCTCTTCCCCACAGTCACCACTGTCTCTTCACCCTGGCTCAGCATGTAATACAGGCTCCTCTTCTCTGCAGTCACTAGTCTCTTCAACCTGGCTCAGCATGTAATACAGGCTCCTCTTTCCAGCAATCACCAGAGTCTCTTCACCCTGGCTCAGCATGTAATACAGGCTCCTCTTCCCTGCAATCACCACAGTCTCTTCACCCTGGCTTAGCATGTAATACAGGCTCCTCTTCTCTGCAGTCACTAGTCTCTTCAACCTGGCTCAGCATGTAATACAGGATCCTCTTCCCTGCAGTCACCCCAGTCTCTTCACCCTGGCTCAGCATGTAATACAAGATCCTCTTCCCCGCAGTCACCCCAGTCTCTTCACCCTGGCTCAGCATGTAATACAGGCTCCTCTTTCCAGCAATCACCAGAGTCTCTTCACCCTGGCTCAGCAAGTAATACAGGCTCCTCTTCCCTGCAATCACCACAGTCTCTTCACCCTGGCTCAGCATGTAATACAGGCTCCTCTTCCCTGCAGTCACCACAGTCTCTTCACCTTGGCTCAGCATGTAATACAGGCTCCTCTTCTCTGCAGTCACTTGACTCTTCACCCTGGCTCAGCATGTAATACAGGATCCTCTTCCCTGCAGTCACCACAGTCTCTTCACCCTGGCTCAGCATGTAATACAGGATCCTCTTCCCTGCAGTCACCCCAGTCTCTTCACCCTGGTTCAGCATGTAACACAAGATCCTCTTCCCTGCAGTCACCCCAGTCTCTTCACCCTGGCTCAGTATGTAATACAAGATCCTCTTCTCCACAGTCACCACAGTCTCTTCACCCTGGCTCAGCATGTAATACAAGATCCTCTTCCCCACAGTCACCACTGTCTCTTCACCCTGGCTCAGCATATAATACAAGATCCTTTTCCCTGCAGTCACCCCAGTCTCTTCACCCTGGCTCAGTATGTAATACAAGATCCTCTTCTCCACAGTCACCACTGTCTCTTCACCCTGGCTCAGCATATAATACAAGATCCTCTTCCCTGCAGTCACCCCAGTCTCTTCACCCTGGCTCAGCATGTAATACAAGATCCTCTTCCCCACAGTCACCACTGTCTCTTCACCCTGGCTCAGCATATAATACAAGATCCTCTTCCCTGCAGTCACCCCAGTCTCTTCACCCTGGCTCAGCATGTAATACAAGATCCTCTTCCCCGCAGTCACCCCAGTCTCTTCACCCTGGCTCAGCATGTAATACAGGCTCCTCTTTCCTGCAATCACCACAGTCTCTTCACCCTGGTTCAGCATGTAATACAAGATCCTCTTCGCTGCAGTCACCCCAGTCTCTTCACCCTGGCTCAGTATGTAATACAAGATCCTCTTCTCCACAGTCACCCCAGTCTCTTCACCCTGACTCAGCATGTAATACAGGATCCTCTTCCCTGCAGTCACCCCAGTCTCTTCACCCTGGCTCAGCATGTAATACAAGATCCTCTTCCCCGCAGTCACCCCAGTCTCTTCACCCTGGCTCAGCATGTAATACAGGCTCATCTTTCCTGCAATCACCACAGTCTCTTCACCCTGGTTCAGCATGTAATACAAGATCCTCTTCGCTGCAGTCACCCCAGTCTCTTCACCCTGGCTCAGTATGTAATACAAGATCCTCTTCTCCACAGTCACCCCAGTCTCTTCACCCTGACTCAGCATGTAATACAGGATCCTCTTCCCTGCAGTCACCCCAGTCTCTTCACCCTGGCCCAGTATGTAATACGGGCTCCTCTTCCTTACAGTCACCAGTCGCTTCACCCTGGCTCAGCATGTGATAATAGCTCCTCTCCCTGCAGTCACCCCAGTCTCTTCACCCTGACTCAGCATGTAATACAGGATCCTCTTCCCTGCAGTCACCCCAGTCTCTTCACCCTGGCCCAGTATGTAATACGGGCTCCTCTTCCTTACAGTCACCAGTCGCTTCACCCTGGCTCAGCTTGTGATAAAGGCTCCTCTCCCTGCAGTCACCACAGTCTCTTCACCCTGGCTCAGTATGTAATACAGGATCCTCTTCTCTGCAGTCACTTGTCTCTTCACCCTGGCTCAGCATGTAATACAGGATCCTCTTCCCTGCAGTCACCACAGTCTCTTCACCCTGGCTCAGCATGTAATACAGGATCCTCTTCTCTGCAGTCACTTGTCTCTTCACCCTGGCTCAGCATGTAATACAGGATCCTCTTCCCTGCAGACACCCCAGTCTCTTCACCCTGACTCAGCATGTAATACAGGATCCTCTTCTCTGCAGTCACTTGTCTCTTCACCCTGGCTCAGCATGTAATACAGGATCCTCTTCCCTGCAGTCACCACAGTCTCTTCACCCTGGCTCAGCATGTAATACAGGATCCTCTTCCCTGCAGTCACCACAGTCTCTTCACCCTGGTTCAGCATGTAATACAAGATCCTCTTCCCCACAGTCACCACTGTCTCTTCACCCTGGCTCAGCATGTTATACAAGATCCTCTTCCCCACAGTCACCACTGTCTCTTCACCCTGGCTCAGCATATAATACAAGATCCTCTTCCCCACAGTCACCACAGTCTCTTCACCCTGACTCAGCATGTAATACAAGATCCTCTTCCCCGCAGTCACCCCAGTCTCTTCACCCTGGCTCAGCATGTAATACAGGCTCCTCTTTCCTGCAATCACCAGAGTCTCTTCACCCTGGCTCAGTATGTAATACAGGATCCTCTTCTCTGCAGTCACTTGTCTCTTCACCCTGGCTCAGCATGTAATACAGGATCCTCTTCCCTGCAGTCACCACAGTCTCTTCACCCTGGCTCAGCATGTAATACAGGATCCTCTTCTCTGCAGTCACTTGTCTCTTCACCCTGGCTCAGCATGTAATACAGGATCCTCTTCCCTGCAGACACCCCAGTCTCTTCACCCTGACTCAGCATGTAATACAGGATCCTCTTCTCTGCAGTCACTTGTCTCTTCACCCTGGCTCAGCATGTAATACAGGATCCTCTTCCCTGCAGTCACCACAGTCTCTTCACCCTGGCTCAGCATGTAATACAGGATCCTCTTCCCTGCAGTCACCACAGTCTCTTCACCCTGGTTCAGCATGTAATACAAGATCCTCTTCCCCACAGTCACCACTGTCTCTTCACCCTGGCTCAGCATGTTATACAAGATCCTCTTCCCCACAGTCACCACTGTCTCTTCACCCTGGCTCAGCATATAATACAAGATCCTCTTCCCCACAGTCACCACAGTCTCTTCACCCTGACTCAGCATGTAATACAAGATCCTCTTCCCCGCAGTCACCCCAGTCTCTTCACCCTGGCTCAGCATGTAATACAGGCTCCTCTTTCCTGCAATCACCAGAGTCTCTTCACCCTGGCTCAGCATGTAATACAAGATCCTCTTCGCTGCAGTCACCCCAGTCTCTTCACCCTGGCTCAGTATGTAATACAAGATCCTCTTCTCCACAGTCACCACTGTCTCTTCACCCTGGCTCAGCATGTAATACAAGATCCTCTTCCCCACAGTCACCACTGTCTCTTCACCCTGGCTCAGCATATAATACAAGATCCTCTTCCCTGAAGTCACCCCAGTATCTTCACCCTGGCTCAGCATGTAATACAAGATCCTCTTCCCCGCAGTCACCCCAGTCTCTTCACCCTGGCTCAACATGTAATACAGGCTCCTCTTTCCTGCAATCACCAGAGTCTCTTCACCCTGGCTCAGCATGTAATACAGGCTCCTCTTCCCTGCAATCACCACAGTCTCTTCACCCTGGCTCAGCATGTAATACAGGCTCCTATTTCCTGCAATCACCAGAGTCTCTTCACCCTGGCTCAGCATGTAATACGGGCTCCTCTTCCTTGCAGTCACCAGTCGCTTTACTCTGGCTCAGCATGTGATAAAGGCTCCTCTCCCTGCAGTCACCCCAGTCTCTTCACCCTGGCTCAGCATGTGATACTGGCTCCTCTTCCTTGCAGTCACCACAGTCTCTTCGCCCTGACTCAGCATGTAATACAAGATCCTCTTCCCTGCAGTCACTTGTCTCTTCACCCTGGCTCAGCATGTAATACAGGATCCTCTTCCCTGCAGTCACCACAGTCTCTTCACCCTGGCTCAGCATGTAATACAGGATCCTCTTCCCTGCAGTCACCACAGTCTCTTCACCCTGGCTCAGCATGGAATACAGGATCCTCTTCCCTGCAGTCACCCCAGTCTCTTCACCCTGGTTCAGCATGTAACACAAGATCCTCTTCCCTGCAGTCACCCCAGTCTCTTCACCCTGGCTCAGTATGTAATACAAGATCCTCTTCCCCACAGTCACCACTGTCTCTTCACCCTGGCTCAGCATGTATTACAAGATCCTCTTGCCCACAGTCACCACTGTCTCTTCACCCTGGCTCAGCATGTAATACAGGCTCCTCTTCTCTGCAGTCACTAGTCTCTTCAACCTGGCTCAGCATGTAATACAGGATCCTCTTCCCTGCAGTCACCCCAGTCTCTTCACCCTGGCTCAGCATGTAATACAAGATCCTCTTCCCCGCAGTCACCCCAGTCTCTTCACCCTGGCTCAGCATGTAATACAGGCTCCTCTCCCTGCAGTCACCCCAGTCTCTTCACCCTGGCTCAGCATGTGATACTGGCTCCTCTTCCTTGCAGTCACCACAGTCTCTTCACCCTGGCTCAGCATTGTGATACAATCTCCTCTTCCCTGCAGACACCCCAGTCTCTTCACCCTGGCTCAGCATATAATACAAGATCCTCTTCCCCGCAGTCACCACAGTCTCTTCACCCTGACTCAGCATGTAATACAGGCTCCTCTTCCCCTCAGACACCACAGTCTCTTCACCCTGACTCAGCATGTAATACAGGATCCTCTTCCCTGCAGTCACCCCAGTCTCTTCACCCTGGCCCAGTATGTAATACGGGCTCCTCTTCCTTACAGTCACCAGTCGCTTCACCCTGGCTCAGCATGTGATAAAGGCTCCTCTCCCTGCAGTCACCACAGTCTCTTCACCCTGGCTCAGTATGTAATACAGGATCCTCTTCTCTGCAGTCACTTGTCTCTTCTCCCTGGCTCAGCATGTAATACAGGATCCTCTTCCCTGCAGTCACCACAGTCTCTTCACCCTGGCTCAGCATGTAATACAGGATCATCTTCTCTGCAGTCACTTGTCTCTTCACCCTGGCTCAGCATGTAATACAGGATCCTCTTCCCTGCAGACACCCCAGTCTCTTCACCCTGACTCAGCATGTAATACAGGATCCTCTTCTCTGCAGTCACTTGTCTCTTCACCCTGGCTCAGCATGTAAAACAGGATCCTCTTCCCTGCAGTCACCACAGTCTCTTCACCCTGGCTCAGCATGTAATACAGGATCCTCTTCCCTGCAGTCACCACAGTCTCTTCACCCTGACTCAGCATGTAATACAAGATCCTCTTCGCTGCAGTCATCCCAGTCTCTTCACCCTGGCTCAGTATGTAATACAAGATCCTCTTCTCCACAGTCACCACAGTCTCTTCACCCTGGCTCAGCATGTAATACAAGATCCTCTTCCCCACAGTCATCACTGTCTCTTCACCCTGGCTCAGCATATAATACAAGATCCTCTTCCCTGCAGTCACCCCAGTCTCTTCACCCTGGCTCAGTATGTAATACAAGATCCTCTTCTCCACAGTCACCACAGTCTCTTCACCCTGGCTCAGCATGTAATACAAGATCCTCTTCCCCACAGTTACCACTGTCTCTTCACCCTGGCTCAGCATATAATACAAGATCCTCTTCCCTGCAGTCACCCCAGTATCTTCACCCTGGCTCAGCATGTAATACAGGCTCCTCTTCCCTGCAATCACCACAGTCTCTTCACCCTGGCTCAGCATGTAATACAGGCTACTATTTCCTGCAATCACCAGAGTCTCTTCACCCTGGCTCAGCATGTAATACAGGATCCTCTTCCCTGCAGTCACCCCTGTCTCTTCACCCTGGCCCAGTATGTAATACGGGCTCCTCTTCCTTGCAGTCACCAGTCGCTTTACTCTGGCTCAGCATGTGATAAAGGCTCCTCTCCCTGCAGTCACCCCAGTCTCTTCACCCTGGCTCAGCATGTGATACTGGCTCCTCTTCCTTGCAGTCACCACAGTCTCTTCGCCCTGACTCAGCATGTAATACAAGATCCTCTTCCCTGCAGTCACTTGTCTCTTCACCCTGGCTCAGCATGTAATACAGGATCCTCTTCCCTGCAGTCACCACAGTCTCTTCACCCTGGCTCAGCATGTAATACAGGATCCTCTTCCCTGCAGTCACTCCAGTCTCTTCACCCTGGTTCAGCATGTAACACAAGATCCTCTTCCCTGCAGTCACCCCAGTCTCTTCACCCTGGCTCAGTATGTAATACAAGATCCTCTTCCCCACAGTCACCACTGTCTCTTCACCCTGGCTCAGCATGTAATACAAGATCCTCTTCCCCACAGTCACCACTGTCTCTTCACCCTGGCTCAGCATGTAATACAGGCTCCTCTTCTCTGCAGTCACTAGTCTCTTCAACCTGGCTCAGCATGTAATACAGGCTCCTCTTTCCAGCAATCACCAGAGTCTCTTCACCCTGGCTCAGCATGTAATACAGGCTCCTCTTCCCTGCAATCACCACAGTCTCTTCACCCTGGCTCAGCATGTAATACAGGCTCCTCTTCTCTGCAGTCACTAGTCTCTTCAACCTGGCTCAGCATGTAATACAGGATCCTCTTCCCTGCAGTCACCCCAGTCTCTTCACCCTGGCTCAGCATGTAATACAAGATCCTCTTCCCCGCAGTCACCCCAGTCTCTTCACCCTGGCTCAGCATGTAATACAGGCTCCTCTTTCCAGCAATCACCAGAGTCTCTTCACCCTGGCTCAGCAAGTAATACAGGCTCCTCTTCCCTGCAATCACCACAGTCTCTTCACCCTGGCTCAGCATGTAATACAGGCTCCTCTTCCCTGCAGTCACCACAGTCTCTTCACCTTGGCTCAGCATGTAATACAGGCTCCTCTTCTCTGCAGTCACTTGACTCTTCACCCTGGCTCAGCATGTAATACAGGATCCTCTTCCCTGCAGTCACCACAGTCTCTTCACCCTGGCTCAGCATGTAATACAGGATCCTCTTCCCTGCAGTCACTCCAGTCTCTTCACCCTGGTTCAGCATGTAACACAAGATCCTCTTCCCTGCAGTCACCCCAGTCTCTTCACCCTGGCTCAGTATGTAATACAAGATCCTCTTCTCCACAGTCACCACAGTCTCTTCACCCTGGCTCAGCATGTAATACAAGATCCTCTTCCCCACAGTCACCACTGTCTCTTCACCCTGGCTCAGCATATAATACAAGATCCTTTTCCCTGCAGTCACCCCAGTCTCTTCACCCTGGCTCAGTATGTAATACAAGATCCTCTTCTCCACAGTCACCACTGTCTCTTCACCCTGGCTCAGCATATAATACAAGATCCTCTTCCCTGCAGTCACCCCAGTCTCTTCACCCTGGCTCAGCATGTAATACAAGATCCTCTTCCCCACAGTCACCACTGTCTCTTCACCCTGGCTCAGCATATAATACAAGATCCTCTTCCCTGCAGTCACCCCAGTCTCTTCACCCTGGCTCAGCATGTAATACAAGATCCTCTTCCCCGCAGTCACCCCAGTCTCTTCACCCTGGCTCAGCATGTAATACAGGCTCCTCTTTCCTGCAATCACCACAGTCTCTTCACCCTGGTTCAGCATGTAATACAAGATCCTCTTCGCTGCAGTCACCCCAGTCTCTTCACCCTGGCTCAGTATGTAATACAAGATCCTCTTCTCCACAGTCACCCCAGTCTCTTCACCCTGGCTCAGCATGTAATACAAGATCCTCTTCCCCGCAGTCACCCCAGTCTCTTCACCCTGGCTCAGCATGTAATACAGGCTCCTCTTCCCTGCAATCACCACAGTCTCTTCACCCTGGCTCAGCATGTAATACAGGCTCCTATTTCCTGCAATCACCAGAGTCTCTTCACCCTGGCTCAGCATGTAATACAGGATCCTCTTCCCTGCAGTCACCACAGTATCTTCACCCTGGTTCAGCATGTAATACAAGATCCTCTTCCCCACAGTCACCACTGTCTCTTCACCCTGGCTCAGCATGTGATACAGGATCCTCTTCCCTGCAGTCACCACTGTCTCTTCACCCTGGCTCAGCATGTAATACAAGATCCTCTTCCCCGCAGTCACCCCAGTCTCTTCACCCTGGCTCAGCATGTAATACAGGCTCCTCTTTCCTGCAGTCACCCCAGTCTCTTCACCCTGGCTCAGCATGTAATACAGGCTCCTCTTCTCTGCAGTCACTAGTCTCTTCAACCTGGCTCAGCATGTAATACAGGATCCTCTTCCCTGCAGTCACTTGTCTCTTCACCCTGGCTCAGCATGTAATACAGGATCCTCTTCCCTGCAGTCACCACAGTCTCTTCACCCTGGCTCAGCATGTAATACAGGCTCCTCTTCTCTGCAGTCACCACAGTCTCTTCGCCCTGACTCAGCATGTAATACAAGATCCTCTTCCCTGCAGTCACTTGTCTCTTCACCCTGGCTCAGCATGTAATACAGGATCCTCTTCCCTGCAGTCACCACAGTCTCTTCACCCTGGCTCAGCATGTAATACAGGATCCTCTTCCCTGCAGTCACCCCAGTCTCTTCACCCTGGTTCAGCATGTAACACAAGATCCTCTTCCCTGCAGTCACCCCAGTCTCTTCACCCTGGCTCAGTATGTAATACAAGATCCTCTTCCCCACAGTCACCACTGTCTCTTCACCCTGGCTCAGCATGTAATACAAGATCCTCTTCCCCACAGTCACCACTGTCTCTTCACCCTGGCTCAGCATGTAATACAGGCTCCTCTTCTCTGCAGTCACTAGTCTCTTCAACCTGGCTCAGCATGTAATACAGGATCCTCTTCCCTGCAGTCACCCCAGTCTCTTCACCCTGGCTCAGCATGTAATACAAGATCCTCTTCCCCGCAGTCACCCCAGTCTCTTCACCCTGACTCAACATGTAATACAGGATCCTCTTCCCTGCAGTCACCCCAGTCTCTTCACCCTGGCCCAGTATGTAATACGGGCTCCTCTTCCTTACAGTCACCAGTCGCTTCACCCTGGCTCAGCATGTGATAAAGGCTCCTCTCCCTGCAGTCACCCCAGTCTCTTCACCCTGACTCAGCATGTAATACAGGATCCTCTTCCCTGCAGTCACCCCAGTCTCTTCACCCTGGCCCAGTATGTAATACGGGCTCCTCTTCCTTACAGTCACCAGTGGCTTCACCCTGGCTCAGCATGTGATAAAGGCTCCTCTCCCTGCAGTCACCACAGTCTCTTCACCCTGGCTCAGCATGTAATACAGGATCCTCTTCTCTGCAGTCACTTGTCTCTTCACCCTGGCTCAGCATGTAATACAGGATCCTCTTCCCTGCAGTCACCACAGTCTCTTCACCCTGGCTCAGCATGTAATACAGGATCCTCTTCTCTGCAGTCACTTGTCTCTTCACCCTGGCTCAGCATGTAATACAGGATCCTCTTCCCTGCAGACACCCCAGTCTCTTCACCCTGACTCAGCATGTAATACAGGATCCTCTTCTCTGCAGTCACTTGTCTCTTCACCCTGGCTCAGCATGTAATACAGGATCCTCTTCCCTGCAGTCACCACAGTCTCTTCACCCTGGCTCAGCATGTAATACAGGATCCTCTTCCCTGCAGTCACCACAGTCTCTTCACCCTGGTTCAGCATGTAATACAAGATCCTCTTCCCCACAGTCACCACTGTCTCTTCACCCTGGCTCAGCATGTTATACAAGATCCTCTTCCCCACAGTCACCACTGTCTCTTCACCCTGGCTCAGCATATAATACAAGATCCTCTTCCCCACAGTCACCACAGTCTCTTCACCCTGACTCAGCATGTAATACAAGATCCTCTTCCCCGCAGTCACCCCAGTCTCTTCACCCTGGCTCAGCATGTAATACAGGCTCCTCTTTCCTGCAATCACCAGAGTCTCTTCATCCTGGCTCAGCATGTAATACAAGATCCTCTTCGCTGCAGTCACCCCAGTCTCTTCACCCTGGCTCAGTATGTAATACAAGATCCTCTTCTCCACAGTCACCACAGTCTCTTCACCCTGGCTCAGCATGTAATACAAGATCCTCTTCCCTGCAGTCACCCCAGTCTCTTCACCCTGGCTCAGTATGTAATACAAGATCCTCTTCTCCACAGTCACCACAGTCTCTTCACCCTGGCTCAGCATGTAATACAAGATCCTCTTCCCCACAGTCACCACTGTCTCTTCACCCTGGCTCAGCATATAATACAAGATCCTCTTCCCTGCAGTCACCCCAGTATCTTCACCCTGGCTCAGCATTTAATACAAGATCCTCTTCCCCGCAGTCACCCCAGTCTCTTCACCCTGGCTCAGCATGTAATACAGGCTCCTCTTTCCTGCAATCACCAGAGTCTCTTCACCCTGGCTCAGCATGTAATACAGGATCCTCTTCCCTGCAATCACCACAGTCTCTTCACCCTGGCTCAGCATGTAATACAGGCTCCTATTTCCTGCAATCACCAGAGTCTCTTCACCCTGGCTCAGCATGTAATACAGGATCCTCTTCCCTGCAGTCACCCCTGTCTCTTCACCCTGGCCCAGTATGTAATACGGGCTCCTCTTCCTTGCAGTCACCAGTCGCTTTACTCTGGCTCAGCATGTGATAAAGGCTCCTCTCCCTGCAGTCACCCCAGTCTCTTCACCCTGGCTCAGCATGTAATACAAGATCCTCTTCCCTGCAGTCACCCCAGTCTCTTCACCCTGGCTCAGCATGTAATACAAGATCCTCTTCCCCGCAGTCACCCCAGTCTCTTCACCCTGGCTCAGCATGTAATACAGGCTCCTCTTCTCTGCAGTCACTAGTCTCTTCAACCTGGCTCAGCATGTAATACAGGATCCTCTTCCCTGCAGTCACCCCAGTCTCTTCACCCTGGCTCAGCATGTATTACAAGATCCTCTTCCCCGCAGTCACCCCAGTCTCTTCACCCTGGCTCAGCATGTAATACAGGCTCCTCTTTCCAGCAATCACCAGAGTCTCTTCACCTTGGCTCAGCATGTAATACAGGCTCCTCTTCTCTGCAGTCACTTGTCTCTTCACCCTCGCTCAGCATGTAATACAGGATCCTCTTCCCTGCAGTCACCACAGTCTCTTCACCCTGGCTCAGCATGTAATACAGGATCCTCTTCCCTGCAGTCACCCCAGTCTCTTCACCCTGGTTCAGCATGTAACACAAGATCCTCTTCCCTGCAGTCACCCCAGTCTCTTCACCCTGGCTCAGTATGTAATACAAGATCCTCTTCCCCACAGTCACCACTGTCTCTTCACCCTGGCTCAGCATGTAATACAAGATCCTCTTCCCCACAGTCACCACTGTCTCTTCACCCTGGCTCAGCATGTAATACAGGCTCCTCTTCTCTGCAGTCACTAGTCTCTTCAACCTGGCTCAGCATGTAATACAGGATCCTCTTCCCTGCAGTCACCCCAGTCTCTTCACCCTGGCTCAGCATGTAATACAAGATCCTCTTCCCCGCAGTCACTCCAGTCTCTTCACCCTGGCTCAGCATGTAATACAGGCTCCTCTTTCCTGCAATCACCAGATTCTCTTCACCCTGGCTCAGCATGTAATACAGGCTCCTCTTCCCTGCCATCACCACAGTCTCTTCACCCTGGCTCAGCATGTAATACAGGCTCCTCTTCCCTGCAGTCACCACAGTCTCTTCACCTTGGCTCAGCATGTAATACAGGCTCCTCTTTCCTGCAATAACCACAGTCTCTTCACCCTGGCTCAGCATGTAATACAGGTTCCTCTTCCCTGCAGTCACCCCAGTCTCTTCACCCTGGCTCAGTATTTAATACGGGCTCCTCTCCCTGCAGTCACCCCAGTCTCTTCACCCTGGCTCAGCATGTAATACGAGCTCCTCTTCCTTGCAGTCACCACAGTCTCTTCACCCTGTCTCAGCATGTAATATAGGCTCCTCTTTCCTGCAATCACCACTGTCTCTTCACCCTGGTTCAGCATATAATACAAGATCCTCTTCCACACAGTCACCACAGTCTCTTCACCCTGACTCAGCATATAATACAAGCTCCTCTTCCCCGCAGACACCACAGTCTCTTCACCCTGACTCAGCATGTAATACAGGATCCTCTTCCCTGCAGTCACCCCAGTCTCCTCACCCTGGCTCAGCATGTAATACAAGATGCTCTTCCCCGCAGTCACCCCAGTCTCTTCACCCTTGCTCAGCATGTAATACAGGCTCCTCTTCCCTGCAATCACCACAGTCTCTTCACCCTGGCTCAGCATGTAATACAGGCTCCTATTTCCTGCAATCACCAGAGTCTCTTTACCCTGGCTCAGCATGTAATACAGGCTCCTCTTCTCTGCAGTCACCACAGTCTCTTCACTTTGGCTCAGCATGTAATACAGGATCCTCTTCCCTGCAGTCACCCCAGTCTCTTCACTTTGGCTCAGCATGTAATACAGGATCCTCTTCCCTGCAGTCACCCCAGTCTCTTCACCCTGGCTCAGCATGTAATACAGGCTCCTCTTTCCTGCAATCACCAGAGTCTCTTCACCCTGGCTCAGCATGTAATACAGGCTCCTCTTCCCTGCAATCACCACAGTCTCTTCACCCTGGCTCAGCATGTAATACAGGCTCCTATTTCCTGCAATCACCAGAGTCCTTTCACCCTGGCTCAGCATGTAATACAGGCTCCTCTTCTCTGCAGTCACTAGTCTCTTCACCCTGGCTCAGCATGTAATACAAGATCCTCTTCCCCGCAGTCACCACAGTCTCTTCACCCTGACTCAGCATATAATACAAGCTCCTCTTCCCCGCAGACACCACAGTCTCTTCACCCTGACTCAGCATGTAATACAGGATCCTCTTCCCTGCAGTCACCCCAGTCTCCTCACCCTGGCTCAGCATGTAATACAAGATCCTCTTCCCCGCAGTCACCCCAGTCTCTTCACCCTGGCTCAGCATGTAATACAGGCTCCTCTTTCCTGCAATCACCAGAGTCTCTTCACCCTGGCTCAGCATGTAATACAGGCTACTCTTTCCTGCAATCACCAGAGTCTCTTCACCCTTGCTCAGCATGTAATACAAGATCCTCTTCCCTGCAATCACCACAGTCTCTTCACCCTGGCTCAGCATGTAATACAGGCTCCTATTTCCTGCAATCACCAGAGTCTCTTCACCCTGGCTCAGCATGTAATACAGGCTCCTCTTCCCTGCAGTCACCCCAGTCTCTTCACCCTGGCCCAGTATGTAATACGGGCTCCTCTTCCTTGCAGTCACCACAGTCTCTTCACCCTGGCTCAGCATTGTGATACAATCTCCTCTGCCCTGCAGACACCCCAGTCTCTTCACCCTGGCTCAGTATGTAATACATGATCCTCTTCCCTGCAGTCACCACAGTCTCTTCACCCTGACTCAGCATGTAATACAGGCTCCTCTTCTCTGCAGTCACTTGTCTCTTCACCCTGGCTCAGCATGTAATACGGGATCCTCTTCCCTGCAGTCACCCCAGTCTCTTCACCCTGGTTCAGCATGTAACACAAGATCCTCTTCCCTGCAGTCACCACTGTCTCTTCACCCTGGCTCAGCATGTAATACAAGATCCTCTTCCCCACAGTCACCACTGTCTCTTCACCCTGGCTCAGCATATAATACAAGATCCTCTTCCCCACAGTCACCACAGTCTCTTCACCCTGACTCAGCATGTAATACAGGCTCCTCTTCTCTGCAGTCACTAGTCTCTTCAACCTGGCTCAGCATGTAATACAGGATCCTCTTCCCTGCAGTCACCCCAGTCTCTTCACCCTGGCTCAGCATGTAATACAAGATCCTCTTCCCCGCAGTCACCCCAGTCTCTTCACCCTGGCTCAGCATGTAATACAGTCTCCTCTTTCCTGCAATCACCAGAGTCTCTTCACCCTGGCTCAGCATGTAATACAGGCTCCTCTTCCCTGCAATCACCACAGTCTCTTCACCCTGGCTCAGCATGTAATACAGGCTCCTATTTCCTGCAATCACCAGAGTCTCTTCACCCTGGCTCAGCATGTAATACAGGATCCTCTTCTCTGCAGTCACCCCAGTCTCTTCACCCTGGCTCAGCATGTAATACAGGATCCTCTTCCCTGCAGTCACCCCAGTCTCTTCACTTTGGCTCAGCATGTAATACAGGATCCTCTTCCCTGCAGTCACCACAGTCTCTT
The DNA here is from genome assembly GCF_028390025.1 of Pseudophryne corroboree. Lineage (NCBI taxonomy): Eukaryota > Metazoa > Chordata > Amphibia > Anura > Myobatrachidae > Pseudophryne > Pseudophryne corroboree. The sequence continues at coordinate 417,383,880 of NC_086450.1, forward strand.
CACCTTGGCTCAGCATGTAATACAGGCTCCTCTTTCCTGCAATAACCACAGTCTCTTCACCCTGGCTCAGCATGTAATACAGGTTCCTCTTCCCTGCAGTCACCCCAGTCTCTTCACCCTGGCTCAGTATTTAATACAGGCTCCTCTCCCTGCAGTCACCCCAGTCTCTTCACCCTGGCTCAGTATGTAATACGAGCTCCTCTTACTTGCAGTCACCACAGTCTCTTCACCCTGGCTCAGCATGTAATATAGGCTCCTCTTTCCTGCAATCACCACTGTCTCTTCACCCTGGCTCAGCATATAATACAAGATCCTCTTCCCCACAGTCTCTTCACCCTGACTCAGCATGTAATACAGGCTCCTCTTCTCTGCAGTCACCCCAGTCTCTTCACTCTGGCTCAGCATGTAATACAAGATCCTCTTCCCCGCAGTCACCACAGTCTCTTCACCCTGGCTCAGCATGTAATACAAGATCCTCTTCCCCGCAGTCACCAGTCTCTTCACCCTGACTCAGCATATAATACAAGCTCCTCTTCCCCGCAGACACCACAGTCTCTTCACCCTGACTCAGCATGTAATACAGGATCCTCTTCCCTTCAGTCTCCCCAGTCTCCTCACCCTGGCTCAGCATGTAATACAAGATCTTCTTCCCCGCAGTCACCCCAGTCTCTTCACCCTGGCTCAGCATGTAATACAGGCTCCTCTTTCCTGCAATCACCAGAGTCTCTTCACCCTGGCTCAGCATGTAATACAGGCTACTCTTTCCTGCAATCACGAGAGTCTCTTCACCCTTGCTCAGCATGTAATACAGGCTCCTCTTCCCTGCAATCACCACAGTCTCTTCACCCTGGCTCAGCATGTAATACAGGCTCCTCTTTCCTGCAATCACCAGAGTCTCTTCACCCTGGCTCAGCATGTAATACAGGATCCTCTTCTCTGCAGTCACCCCAGTCTCTTCACCCTGGCTCAGCATGTAATACAGGATCCTCTTCCCTGCAGTCACCCCAGTCTCTTCACTTTGGCTCAGCATGTAATACAGGATCCTCTTCCCTGCAGTCACCACAGTCTCTTCACCTTGGCTCAGCATGTAATACAGGCTCCTCTTTCCTGCAATAACCACAGTCTCTTCACCCTGGCTCAGCATGTAATACAGGTTCCTCTTCCCTGCAGTCACCCCAGTCTCTTCACCCTGGCTCAGTATTTAATACAGGCTCCTCTCCCTGCAGTCACCCCAGTCTCTTCACCCTGGCTCAGTATGTAATACGAGCTCCTCTTACTTGCAGTCACCACAGTCTCTTCACCCTGGCTCAGCATGTAATATAGGCTCCTCTTTCCTGCAATCACCACTGTCTCTTCACCCTGGCTCAGCATATAATACAAGATCCTCTTCCCCACAGTCACCACAGTCTCTTCACCCTGACTCAGCATGTAATACAGGCTCCTCTTCTCTGCAGTCACCCCAGTCTCTTCACTCTGGCTCAGCATGTAATACAAGATCCTCTTCCCCGCAGTCACCACAGTCTCTTCACCCTGGCTCAGCATGTAATACAAGATCCTCTTCCCCGCAGTCACCAGTCTCTTCACCCTGACTCAGCATATAATACAAGCTCCTCTTCCCCGCAGACACCACAGTCTCTTCACCCTGACTCAGCATGTAATACAGGATCCTCTTCCCTTAAGTCTCCCCAGTCTCCTCACCCTGGCTCAGCATGTAATACAAGATCTTCTTCCCCGCAGTCACCCCAGTCTCTTCACCCTGGCTCAGCATGTAATACAGGCTCCTCTTTCCTGCAATCACCAGAGTCTCTTCACCCTGGCTCAGCATGTAATACAGGCTACTCTTTCCTGCAATCACGAGAGTCTCTTCACCCTTGCTCAGCATGTAATACAGGCTCCTCTTCCCTGCAATCACCACAGTCTCTTCACCCTGGCTCAGCATGTAATACAGGCTCCTCTTTCCTGCAATCACCAGAGTCTCTTCACCCTGGCTCAGCATGTAATACAGGATCCTCTTCTCTGCAGTCACCCCAGTCTCTTCACCCTGGCTCAGCATGTAATACAGGATCCTCTTCCCTGCAGTCACCCCAGTCTCTTCACTTTGGCTCAGCATGTAATACAGGATCCTCTTCCCTGCAGTCACCACAGTCTCTTCACCTTGGCTCAGCATGTAATACAGGCTCCTCTTTCCTGCAATAACCACAGTCTCTTGACCCTGGCTCAGCATGTAATACAGGTTCCTCTTCCCTGCAGTCACCACAGTCTCTTCACCCTGGCTCAGCATGTAATACAGGATCCTCTTCCCTGCAGTCACCACAGTCTCTTCACCCTGGCTCATCATGTAATACAGGATCCTCTTCCCTGCAGTCACCACAGTCTCTTCACCCTGGCTCAGCATGTTATACAAGATCCTCTTCCCCACAGTCACCACTGTCTCTTCACCCTGGCTCAGCATATAATACAAGATCCTCTTCCCCACAGTCACCACAGTCTCTTCACCCTGACTCAGCATGTAATACAAGATCCTCTTCCCCGCAGTCACCCCAGTCTCTTCACCCTGGCTCAGCATGTAATACAGGCTCCTCTTTCCTGCAATCACCAGAGTCTCTTCACCCTGGCTCAGCATGTAATACAAGATCCTCTTCGCTGCAGTCACCCCAGTCTCTTCACCCTGGCTCAGTATGTAATACAAGATCCTCTTCTCCACAGTCACCACAGTCTCTTCACCCTGGCTCAGCATGTAATACAAGATCCTCTTCCCCACAGTCACCACTGTCTCTTCACCCTGGCTCAGCATATAATACAAGATCCTCTTCCCTGCAGTCACCCCAGTCTCTTCACCCTGGCTCAGTATGTAATACAAGATCCTCTTCTCCACAGTCACCACTGTCTCTTCACCCTGGCTCAGCATATAATACAAGATCCTCTTCCCTGCAGTCACCCCAGTATCTTCACCCTGGCTCAGCATGTAATACAAGATCCTCTTCCCCGCAGTCACCCCAGTCTCTTCACCCTGGCTCAGCATGTAATACAAGATCCTCTTCCCCGCAGTCACCCCAGTCTCTTCACCCTGGCTCAGCATGTAATACAGGCTCCTCTTTCCTGCAATCACCAGAGTCTCTTCACCCTGGCTCAGCATGTAATACAGGCTCCTCTTCCCTGCAATCACCACAGTCTCTTCACCCTGGCTCAGCATGTAATACAGGCTCCTATTTCCTGCAATCACCAGAGTCTCTTCACCCTGGCTCAGCATGTAATACAGGATCCTCTTCCCTGCAGTCACCCCTGTCTCTTCACCCTGGCCCAGTATGTAATACGGGCTCCTCTTCCTTGCAGTCACCAGTCGCTTTACTCTGGCTCAGCATGTGATAAAGGCTCCTCTCCCTGCAGTCACCCCAGTCTCTTCACCCTGGCTCAGCATGTGATACTGGCTCCTCTTCCTTGCAGTCACCACAGTCTCTTCGCCCTGACTCAGCATGTAATACAAGATCCTCTTCCCTGCAGTCACTTGTCTCTTCACCCTGGCTCAGCATGTAATACAGGATCCTCTTCCCTGCAGTCACCACAGTCTCTTCACCCTGGCTCAGCATGTAATACAGGATCCTCTTCCCTGCAGTCACCCCAGTCTCTTCACCCTGGTTCAGCATGTAACACAAGATCCTCTTCCCTGCAGTCACCCCAGTCTCTTCACCCTGGCTCAGTATGTAATACAAGATCCTCTTCACCACAGTCACCACTGTCTCTTCACCCTGGCTCAGCATGTAATACAAGATCCTCTTCCCCACAGTCACCACTGTCTCTTCACCCTGGCTCAGCATGTAATACAGGCTCCTCTTCTCTGCAGTCACTAGTCTCTTCAACCTGGCTCAGCATGTAATACAGGATCCTCTTCCCTGCAGTCACCCCAGTCTCTTCACCCTGGCTCAGCATGTAATACAAGATCCTCTTCCCCGCAGTCACCCCAGTCTCTTCACCCTGGTTCACCATGTGATACTGGCTCCTCTTCCTTGCAGTCACCACAGTCTCTTCACCCTGGCTCAGCATTGTGATACAATCTCCTCTTCCCTGCAGACACCCCAGTCTCTTCACCCTGGCTCAGCATATAATACAAGATCCTCTTCCCCGCAGTCACCACAGTCTCTTCACCCTGACTCAGCATGTAATACAGGCTCCTCTTCCCCTCAGACACCACAGTCTCTTCACCCTGACTCAGCATGTAATACAGGATCCTCTTCCCTGCAGTCACCCCAGTCTCTTCACCCTAGCCCAATATGTAATACGGGCTCCTCTTCCTTACAGTCACCAGTCGCTTCACCCTGGCTCAGCATGTGATAAAGGCTCCTCTCCCTGCAGTCACCCCAGTCTCTTCACCCTGACTCAGCATGTAATACAGGATCCTCTTCCCTGCAGTCACCCCAGTCTATTCACCCTGGCCCAGTATGTAATACGGGCTCCTCTCCCTTACAGTCACCAGTCGCTTAACCCTGGCTCAGCATGTGATAAAGGCTCCTCTCCCTGCAGTCACCACAGTCTCTTCTCCTTGGCTCAGTATGTAATACAGGATCCTCTTCTCTGCAGTCACTTGTCTCTTCACCCTGGCTCAGCATGTAATACAGGATCCTCTTCCCTGCAGTCACCACAGTCTCTTCACCCTGGCTCAGCATGTAATACAGGATCCTCTTCTCTGCAGTCACTTGTCTCTTCACCCTGGCTCAGCATGTAATACAGGATCCTCTTCCCTGCAGACACCCCAGTCTCTTCACCCTGACTCAGCATGTAATACAGGATCCTCTTCTCTGCAGTCACTTGTCTCTTCACCCTGGCTCAGCATGTAATACAGGATCCTCTTCCCTGCAGTCACCACAGTCTCTTCACCCTGGCTCAGCATGTAATACAGGATCCTCTTCCCTGCAGTCAGCACAGTCTCTTCACCCTGGTTCAGCATGTAATACAAGATCCTCTTCCCCACAGTCACCACTGTCTCTTCACCCTGGCTCAGCATGTTATACAAGATCCTCTTCCCCACAGTCACCACTGTCTCTTCACCCTGGCTCAGCATATAATACAAGATCCTCTTCCCCACAGTCACCACAGTCTCTTCACCCTGACTCAGCATGTAATACAAGATCCTCTTCCCCGCAGTCACCCCAGTCTCTTCACCCTGGCTCAGCATGTAATACAGGCTCCTCTTTCCTGCAATCACCAGAGTCTCTTCACCCTGGCTCAGCATGTAATACAAGATCCTCTTCGCTGCAGTCACCCCAGTCTCTTCACCCTGGCTCAGTATGTAATACAAGATCCTCTTCTCCACAGTCACCACAGTCTCTTCACCCTGGCTCAGCATGTAATACAAGATCCTCTTCCCCACAGTCACCACTGTCTCTTCACCCTGGCTCAGCATATAATACAAGATCCTCTTCCCTGCAGTCACCCCAGTCTCTTCACCCTGGCTCAGTATGTAATACAAGATCCTCTTCTCCACAGTCACCACAGTCTCTTCACCCTGGCTCAGCATGTAATACAAGATCCTCTTCCCCACAGTCACCACTGTCTCTTCACCCTGGCTCAGCATATAATACAAGATCCTCTTCCCTGCAGTCACCCCAGTATCTTCACCCTGGCTCAGCATGTAATACAAGATCCTCTTCCCCGCAGTCACCCCAGCCTCTTCACCCTGGCTCAGCATGTAATACAGGCTCCTATTTCCTGCAATCACCAGAGTCTCTTCACCCTGGCTCAGCATGTAATACAGGATCCTCTTCCCTGCAGTCACCCCTGTCTCTTCACCCTGGCCCAGTATGTAATACGGGCTCCTCTTCCTTGCAGTCACCAGTCGCTTTACTCTGGCTCAGCATGTGATAAAGGCTCCTCTCCCTGCAGTCACCCCAGTCTCTTCACCCTGGCTCAGCATGTAATACAGGCTCCTCTTTCCAGCAATCGCCAGAGTCTCTTCACCCTGGCTCAGCAAGTAATACAGGCTCCTCTTCCCTGCAATCACCACAGTCTCTTCACCCTGGCTCAGCATGTAATACAGGCTCCTCTTCCCTGCAGTCACCACAGTCTCTTCACCTTGGCTCAGCATGTAATACAGGCT